>NC_060146.1:203652826-203952826 GCF_021461385.2 Schistocerca piceifrons | reverse complement strand
CCGTGTGGACCCTGTGATTCGTGTCCCCGCTAAGCCTGCCACCTGCTCCCTAGATCAAAACAATTTTATCATGGCCCGTGCTGGCCTGAACTGTAACCTTTGAACACGAGGTTTCCATCGCGTCGTTTGCTTTTCGAGTACCACTGCCATTCAGTTGAGGCTCTTCTGTTTCGCGTGTCTTCTGTCCATGTTAATTTCTGGGCACTACGGTGTGCGACAATTAGAGGTCCTCGCATACTGCGGACCTCCAGTACAGAATGTCAAGAAAATCGTTCAGGGTATTCGTTCTGCTCGGAACAGGATTATGATCCTGCTGTTATTGCTAGAGGTGGCACCATTATGTGTCTTAATTATCTACAGGGTGGTCTATTGATAGTGACCGTGTCAAATATCTCACAAAATAAGCATCAAACGAAAAAACTACAAAGAACGAAACTCGTCTAGCTTGAAGGGGGAAACCAGATGGAGGGAACTATGGTTGGCCCGCTAGATGGCGCTGCCATAGGTCAAACGGATATCAACTGCGCTTTTCTAAATAGGGACCCCCATTTTTATTACATATTCGTGTAGTACGTAAAGAAATATGAATGTTTTAGCTGGACCACTTTTTTCGCTTTGTGATAGATAGCGCTGTAATAGTCTCAAACGTATAAGTACGTGGTATCACGTAACATTCCGCCAGTGCTGACGGTATTTACTTCATGATATATTACCCGTGTTAAAATGGACCGTTTACCATTTGCGGAAAAGGCCGATATCGTGTTGATGTATGGCCATTGTGATCAAAATGCCCAACGGGCGTGTGCTATGTATGCTGCTCGGCATCCTGGACGACATCATCCAAGTGTCCGGACCGTTCGCCCGATAGTTACATTATTTAAGGAAACAGGAAGTGTTAAGCCATATGTGAAACGTCAACCACGACCTGCAACAAATGATGATGCCCAAGTAGGTGTTTTAGCTGCCGTCGCGGCTAATCCGCACATCAGTAGCAGACAAATTGCGTGAGAATCGAAAATCTCAGAAACGTCGGTGTTGAGAATGCTACATCAACATCGATTGCACCCGTACCCTATTTCTATGCTCTAGGAATTGCATGGCGACGACTTTGAACGTCGTGTACAGTTCTACCAATGGGTACAAGAGAAATTACGGGACGATGACAGATTTTTTGCACGCGTTCTGTTTAGCGACGAAGCGTCATTCACCAACAGCGGTAACGTAAACCGGCATAATGTACACTATCGGGCAACGGAAAATCCACGATGGCCGCGACAAGTGGAACATCAGCGACCTTGGCGGGTTAATGTATAGTGCGGCATTCTGGGAGGAAGGATAATTGGCCCCCATTTTATCGATGGCAATCTAAATGGTGCAATGTATGCTGATTTCCTACGTAATGTTCTACCGATGTTACTGCACGATGTTTCGCTGCATGACAGAATGGTGATGTACTTCCAACATGATGGATGTCCGGCACATAGCTCGGGTGCGGTTGAAGTGGTATTGAATAGCATATTTCATGACAGGTGGATTGGTCGTCGAAGCACCATACTGTGGCCCACACGTTCACCGGATCTGACGTCCCCGGATTTCTTTCTGTGGGAAAAGTTGAAGGATATTTGCTATCGTGATCCACCGACAACGCCTGACAACATGCGTCAGCGCATTGTCAATGCATGTGCGAACATTACGGAAGGCGAACTACTCGCTGTTGAGAGGAATGTCGTTACACGTATTGCCAATTGCATTGACGTTGACGGGCATCGTTTTGAGCATCTATTGCATTAATGTGGTATTTACAGGTCATCACGCTGTAACAGCATGGGTTCTCAGAAATGATAAGTTCACAAAGGTACATGTATCACATTGGAACAACAGAAATAAAATGTTCAAACGTACCTACGTTCTGTATTTTAATTTTAAAAACCTATATGTTGCCAACTGTTCGTCTAAAATTGTGAGTCATATGTTTGTGACTATTACAGCGGCATCTATCACAAAGTGTAAAAAGTGGTCCAACTGAAACATTCATATTTCTTTACGTAGTACAAGAATATGTAATAAAAATGGGGGTTCCTATTTAAAAAAAAAAAAAAAAAAACGCAGTTGATATCCGTTTGACCTATGGCAGCGCCATCTAGCGGGCCAACCATAGCGCCATCTGGTTTCCCCCTTCAAGCTAGACAAGTTTCGTTCTTTGTAGTTTTTTCGTTTGACACTTATTTCGTGAGATATTTGGCCCGGTCACGATCAATGGGCCACCCTGTATATTGTGTAGAAGTGATACCTACATTCGTAGGTAGGTGTCCACCTCGATAGCTGAGTGATCAGCGCGGCGGAATGCTGTGCAGAGGGGCCCGGATTCGATTCCCGTCTGGGTCGGAGATTTTCTCCGCTCAGGGACTGTATGTATGTTGTCTTCATCATGATATCATCCCCAACGACACGCAAGTCCTAAAAAGACTTGTACCACGCGACCGGTCTACCCGACGGGAGCCCTAGCCACACAATTCATTCCATAGGCACCCTGTAGGTGTTATACTGCCGACGTATTGACAGTCTCCGATATGTCGGGTTTTCCTAATTCTGTTTATTATGCATTTAGTGGGTGTTGGATGCAACTACTCACTTTTTCCTTACATTCAGTGGCCTACATTCCGAAGACTGGTTTTATGCGGCCGCGTTAGCCTATTCTGCGCAAAGCTCTTCATCACTGCATACCTACATCTACTTAAACCTGGTTACCTTGTTCTCCATCTACCGCTTTCAATCACAATACTTTCCTCCACTGCAAAACTGACGATTCCTTGCCGTTCGGATCGTGTTGTATAATCTGATGACATCTTTTCCTCAAGTTGTGCCACTATTTTCGTTTTTATTCATTTCGAATTAATACATCTTCATAATCTAACTGACGTAATACCCAGCAGCCTCTGTAGCATCACATTTCAACAACTTATGTTCTCTTGTTGTCTGAATTGCTTATCGTTCACGTTTTACTTTCGTAGAAGACTACACTCCAGACAAGTGCCTTCAGAAAGGCCTTACAAACATTTAAATTTATGTTTCATGTTCACAAATTTCTCGTTTTCCGAAGTGCTTTTCTTGCTATTGTCAGCCTGCAATCTGTATACTGTTACTTATTTTGCAGGCCAAATAACAAAACTCGTCTGCTACTTGAAGTCTCTCATTTCCAGTTCCCTCAGCATCGGCTTATTCGATTCCATTACGGTTTTATTACTTTTGTTGATATTCATCTTATAAGCTCGTTTGCTGCCATTATCTATTTCGTTCAACTGCTCTTCCACGTTTTTTGCCCATCTCTTGACAGAATTAAAATATCATCGCCAAACCTCAATGCTTTTATTTCTTCTCCCTGAATTTTAATTCCTCCTCCAAAGCCGGCCTCTGTGACCGAGCGGTTCTAGGCGCTTCAGTCCGGAACCGCGCTGCTGCTACGGTCGCAGGTTCGAATCCTGCCTCGGGCATGGATGTTTTGTGATGTCCTTAGGTTAGTTAGGTTAAAATAGTTCTGTTCTAGGGGACTGATGACCTCAGATGTTCAGTCCTATAGTGCCTAGAGCCATTTGGACCTCCTCCAAATCTCAGATCGGTTTCCTTTACTGCATGCTCAATGTACAGATTGAGTGTCCGGGATATGCTACTACCCTGTCTCGCTCGCTTCACAACTAGCCCCTCTGTTGCATCTCCTTCGAATCATTTCTGTCTAAATTGTGAATAACTTTTCTCTCCCTTTACGTTATACCGGCTGCTTTCAGAATTTCAAAGGGAGAATTTCAGTCAACAGTGTCAAAAGCTTTCTCTCACTCTGTCGTCTAAGCTTAATTGGAGGAATCAGTACTGCATCGCGTGTTCCTACATTTCTCTGGAAGCCAGACTGATCTTCCTAGAAGTCTTCCAAGTCTTTCCATTCTTCTGTAAATAATTCCTTTTAGTTTTCCTGCGCCATGACTTACCAAGACGACATTTTGGCAGTGTTTGCTCCTGTCAGCATGTGCATTATTGCGGTTATTACGTTCTTGGCTTTTCACAAGAATATTACTGAACCAGTGACTAACACTAACTAATTTGACCCCACCGGAACCAGTCACTCAAATTACTAAAAAGTTGCAAGCTTACAGCATGCAGATCTCCCGTCACTTGGGATAGGCACAACAACAAACCTATAGCCCTTTATTTTTTTAAAGCTTAAATTTGCGTTTTGTCCTTTTTCCCCAACATCCTTGGCGTATTCGGTGAGAACGATGTAATCATTCTCCTATCGCACGTCCGGTCTCACAAGAAATCGCGTTGCAGTGCTGACTATTTGTACGAGAGAATAGAATTAATTAATAATATGAATTGAGTAGTGCTGATCGCGGAGCGGTTTTTCCGTAGGTGGTAGTTTTGTAACATTCAGTCGAAGGCTCCGATTTGCTCCAGTTCGACAGGAAGGACGAAAAGTTCAAATAGTTGGATCGCTCTCACTGCCTTATGTTTTCTTCAGTCGTTTTTGACACATTTCGATACACAAATCTTAAGTTTATCGTATTTGTACGCGCAGAAGAAAAGACTTGCCACATTTTGGCTGCAAGGGAATAAAGCTTTCAAATTCATAGTAGTTCTAACGTGACTTCGGTAAGATATAATCAGACTTTTTTCTAAGAGACTGAAACTTTTTAAGAGAATGGAAAGGGTGAAGATGGCAATTATTAGTCAAGTAACAGTAAATTATTACAAGACTTTAAACATGGCTGAAACTGCAACTGTTGAAATTCTTCACGCTAAATGATAACAACCAAACAGTTCCAGGATAAAGGTTTATTAAAATCCTTCACCACGGTTACGGTATATGTAAATATACCTTCATCAGAAGTAAAATACACTAAAATCACATCCTGCAGTGGAGATACATAAAATAATCGTGCCAAGGGCGTCGTCAGTAGTTAAAACATCACCTCCATTTATACAACGTGATTGTGGACAGAGGTTCGATGCGATCACAGCATAGCATCAGTACTTTGCCTATGAACTGAGTTTTATGTATCTCCATTGCAGGATGTGATTTTAGTGTTTTTTTTTTTACTTCTGATGAAGGTATATTTACATATACCGTAACCGTGGTGAAGGATTTTAATAAACCTTTATCCTGGAACTGTTTGGCTGTTATCATTTACCGTGAAGTAAATTACTAATTTTGACTTGACAAGCAAGAAAAAAAATTAAACAGTGAATTACGTATGTTTCCCCATACAGAGCTTTCAGAATTCCTGTTAGCCGACTGCGAGCTTGTAGCGGGCACTTAGTAGATAAAGATTTGGTAAGGAACACATGTCGCAGATGTGCCGTTTGGGTGTAAAATTATTCTGAATATCGGATGACTTTAAAAGTCTCTGGCTTCTCGGAACGCACGCAGCCTGAGAAGAGGGTGCTGACGGTAGTCTGCTGTAATTATGACGTCACAGCATGCCATTTTCGTCCGACTACTACAACGGCTGCGAAAAACTGGTAGGAGGGTTGGCTGTGGTGCTCCATGGACGCGCCTCACACTCTCCTGTGAAGAGGACATTCTTCGTCACGTAGAAGAGAACCCGACGACGATTACTCGAAACATTGACCATCCCATCGGTTCCTGTACAAAGGGTACTAGGAAAGTTTTGCAATACAGCCTTATTTATTTAATTTTTTCGAAGTAATTTCCGCCACATGTAATACAACTCCGCATCCTCCGATACCAGTCCCTAAACCAGTTCTCTCAAGTTTCTGTAGGGAGTAAGGCACACTCTTAGTACCAAGCCCTCAGGTCACTTAAAAACTGCACTCCTTTCATCTTGATTTTCGCATGCGGGAACAGTGCAAAGCGACAGGGAGCAATGTCTGAACTGTAAGGAGGGTGCTCAAGAAGTTTCAGTCCTGTACCCCGCAGATATTCGGTGCATGCTTTGGTGCGGTGAGCTGGACCGTTGTCGTGATGGAGGAACCGAGCGTCCATTCCTGACTTGGGTCGCAGGTTCTTCAAAGACTGGATGACTTTGGGCAGGCACTGTCCAGTGTACCACTTAGCTGTGACTGTCTTCTAAGAAAAGGCTATCATTTTCATCTTTACTGATCGGGATTTTCTGACAGCTACGGGTGTGTCGTCATCTGCAGAGACCCAAGCTGTGTTTTGAGTCTTAGTCATCACGTCATAATAGTACAGCCAAGTCTCGTCACCTGACGCGATGTCATTCACGTACTGATATTGTCCCTTAGAGAACTTCTTTAACATCTCCCGGCACCAAGGCAAGTCACACGTCGTGTCGGCTGCTCTTCCGTCAGGCTATGCAGCGCACAGAGACAGCAAAGCTTTCTTCCTTGCAGAATCGAACGAATTGTGGTGCATTTATCCCTAACGTATCCTCTATCTGCTGATAGGTCACACGCCTGTTTTCGTCTAGCAATTACCTCCAAGCATCAACTTTTCCCTCCGTAACTGATGATCGTGACCTTTCCCTCCTTTCAACGTCCTCCAGAGTGAAAATTCCTCTTTGTAAATCTGTGTTCCACGTGAGTATAGTTGTACGATGTGGACGCACACAACCGAGTGCAGGAGCAATCAGCTGCGGTGGGGTCAGGTATCACATTATTTGTACAGTCAGAACACTCAAAATTTGCGCACATGTCGTTAATTTGCAAATTCGTTGTTGTGCGGTTACAGAAGACGTGTTTGGAGGCATCAGGAGAGCACCAGTTTAGCACTGGAGGGCAGCGTGGAGGGTAAAAATCGTAGAGGGGGACCAAGAAATGAGTACACTAAGCAGATTCAGAAGGATGTAGGTTGCAGTAGTTGCTCGGAGACGAAGAGGCTTGCACAGGATAGAGTAGCATGGAAAGCTGCATCAAACTAGTCTCTGGACTGAAGAACACCACCCCAACCCCCACAACAACAACAACGACATCGCAATGCAGTAAACGTAATGACCTGCAGACAAACTGATTACTCAGTATAACACGACATCTGATTTTTATATTTCAAATTCGAAATATTCATGACTTTAACAGTATGAAACATTAGCTTTTACTTAATGAAATAATTACTAGGCTTTCGATTATACTAATATTTGTGTTGCTGTATAGCATTAAACAGTTTTCATTGTTGTATAAGACAGCATGAAACAATAAAAACTGCTATGTTTAGGTGTCTTTCAAATTACGTGTTTTGATTATCCGATAAAACATTTCATACATTGGAGTCAATAGTGACTTTTGGAATAGTGATAAATGTGTGTGAGTGGACAAAAACAGAAACATATTTGCGAAGAAGCAAAGAATGGTGGTGACAGTAAGTGGAAAAACTGTCACCACAGTGTAAGTATAATAACGGTGCTTCATGTTTATTGATCTCCAGCATTATAAACATGTGCATGAATGTATAAACACCTGAGGATGGGCACAAGCCCCAAACCGGTCTTGTGACAAATAAATTATCTTTTCTTGTGACTGGTAGTGGAAACTTTTCTACACCCTGTATTGCAGTTCTTACGTCAGGAGAGGCTAGAACGGCTTCATGGCACTGCTCCCGACAGAATCAGCGCATGCATCCACGCCAGACGGGTGCAGTGACGCAATGGTAAGTGGACTGATACTGCCAAGTTCTTTGTAAATCTGACTCGACTTCGTAATCACTGAAATATCAGCAGATGTGCTCCCAACCGCGGGCTTTCGTTTCCTCCTCTTCTGGACGTTTCACCTACAGTGCATTAACGTCCACGTCTCTTACGATTGCAAGGGGTTCGCACCATAGCATTGAGACAGATTATAGATTTCTGTAATGGTTGCCCTTATGCTCCAGCCTGAGGAGCCTCAGCCCTTGATCTCGGCTGTGGCGCTGGAGAGCTCGACGCGGCTGCCTGTTAGAACACTGCACACGCGAAGAAGACTCCGGACTGTTGTGGGACTGGACCACCGATGGATGATCCTCCCACGTGGCCGTGCCGCTTCTTGCGCCCTGTTGACGCTGGCGTGTCGCAACGCGCTCTGCAAACACGCGTCGCCTCGCCTCGCCTCCTGCACAAAAACTGACTCTGGGCGTGGATGTTTGGACTGCCGCGGAGGGCGTACACAGCTACAGCCACTCCCATGAACACAGAGCTGCGACCGCACTGGCTAGCACTGATGCGACCGAGGCTACAGCAACTGGGAAGCCGCTATTCATGACCTCCTTTGAGATCTACCATACACGGGGCCTACTAGCTCCCTTTTAAAGTAGGACATTCTCCCCCGCAGCACCAGTGATAAGCTGAAATTATTTACGTCTTTTATGTTTGGCCTCCGGACGTCATCCATTCAGCCAGCTTCTAATACAAGAAGATCCACACATTTAAGCTGCGTATAAATTATTCATCTTCCGACAGGTGTTCGGAAGTAGCCTGCCATCAAGAATCTTACACTGTTAGTGATTAAGAGGGTGAGTCAAATGAAAACCTTAAATATTATTTAAAATACAGGGTGATTCAAAAAGAATACCACAACTTTAAAAATGTGTATTTAATGAAAGAAACATAATATAACCTTATGTTATACATAATTACAAAGAGTATTTAAAAAGGTTTTTTTTCACTCAAAAACAAGTTCAGAGATGTTCAATATGGCCCCCTCCAGACACTCGAGCAATATCAACCCGATACTCCAACTCGTTCCACACTCTCTGTAGCATATCAGGCGTAACAGTTTGGATAGCTGCTGTTATTTTTCGTTTCAAATCATCAATGGTGGCTGGGAGTGGTGGCCGAAACACCATATCCTTAACATACCCCCATAAGAAAAAATCGCAGGGGGTAAGATCAGGGCTTCTTGGAGGCCAGTGATGAAGTGCTCTGTCACCCATTCTCTGTAAACTGTTTATACCAACGTTTAATACACCACCTATCAGGAGGTTTAACACCACACTTCGTTCGAAATGCACGCTGAACAACTGTCGTCGATTCACTTCTGCCGTACTCAATAACACAAAAAGCTTTCTGTTGAGCGGTCGCCATCTTAGCATCAACTGACGCTGACGCCTAGTCAACAGCGCCTCAAGCGAACAAATGTACAACTAAATGAAACTTTATAGCTCCCTTAATTCGCCGACAGATAGTGCTTAGCTCTGCCTTTTGTCTTTGCAGAGTTTTAAATTCCTAAAGTTGTGGTATTCTTTTTGAATCACCCTGTATTATTTATTGTGCCGACGTAGTACAAAGCTGTATCACTTTTCAACATAATCTCACCCACGCACAATGCAAGTTCTCCAGCGCTTACAAAGTGCATAAATTCCTTTAGAAAAAAAATTCTTTTGCCAGTCCGCGCAACCACTCACGCACCGCGTGGCTTACCTCTTCATCAGAACGGAACTTCTTTCCTCCCATTGCGTCTTTGAGTGGTCCCAACATATGGAAATCACTTGGGGCAATGTCTGGTGAGTATGGTGGTCTGTGTGCAGTGTGGGGCCTTGCATTGCCGTGCTGCTAAAGGACACCTGCTGACAGCAGTCCACGTCGCTTTGATTTGCTTGCAGGCCGCAGATGATTTATCCACGGTTCTTTGATTTGATTGCAGGCCGCAGATGATCTTTTAGAAGGTCTGTGTATGATGCACTGGTGACAGTGGTCCCTCTAGGCATGTAATGCTCCAAAATGACGCCTCTTTCTGCCCAAAAGAGAGTCAGCATAACCTTCCCTGCTGATGGTTCTCTTCGAAACTTCTTTGGTATTGTTGATGAGGAATGGCGCCATTCCTTGCTCGCTCTCTTCGTTTCCGTATGGTGTAAGGGACTCCAGGTTTCGTCCCCAGTAACTATTCTTGCAAGTAAGCCATCACCTTCTTGCTCAAAGTGCCGAAGAAGTTTTTCACAAGCATCAACACGTCATTCTCTCATTTCTGGAGTCAGCTGTCGTGGTACCCATCTTCCAGACGCTTTGTGAAACTGGAGCACATCATGCACAATGTGGTGTGCTGACCCATGACTAATCTTAAACATGCTGCAATGTCATTCAGTGTCACTCGGCGGTTTTCCTTCACTATGGCTTCAACTGCTGCAGTGTCCTGTGGAGTCCACAACTCGTTGTGCCTGACCTAGACAAGGAGCATCTTCCACTGAAGTAACACCATTTGCGAATTTCCTACTCCATTCGCAGACTTGCTGCTGTGACAAACATGCATCACCGTACTGAACCTTCATTCGTGGATGAATTTCAATAGGTTTCACACCTTCACTACGCAAAAACCGAATAACAGAACGCTGTTCTTCCCTGGTGTAAGTCGCAAGTGGGGCGGCCATCTTTATACTGATACTGCGACGGTATGTGTGCATCTGCTGTATGCTGCCACCTGCGGGCCATTCTGCACGCTGTTTGTAGCACGCTTACCAACTTACAGGATAACGGCGCGAAATTTAGATTTATTATTACAAATTTAATGTTTTCCATTTTCCATTGACTCACCCTCGTACATACAAGACACCTCCTTGTATACGGTATAGCAGTTATCAGCGTTGCGATTGTTGTTGAGGGGGGGGGGGGGAGGGGGGAAGGCGCTTGAAAAATGCAATCATGTAAATATACGACACATTTTTCAAATCTACGAGGTAGAAACAACTGCTCATGTTATCTTCAGTAAAAGACCTATTGTACAAAATCCATACGTTTTGGTGCTCCACGAAGTACGTTGATACAGCTCCCGTGACCAACTGACACATGGTAGCCGGCATGTCACTGATATAAATATTGAATATCAGTGGTGCAGGTACCGATCCTTGGCAAAGACCAGCGTTTCATTTGCTATGGCTTGTTAGTGGTTTCCTCGTGGTCAGTTGACAGCACATAGCAACCTACACTCTTCCTCAGTGCCTATGCGCGTTGTGTTGTTAGTTCATTTTCGTTAGTGGAGTAACCAGTTGGTAAATACGTGCAACATGCCGTCGGTAGGGTAGAGGCGGGTGTTCCCCACTGGTCGCGGGATCTGTAGCAGCGGGCACCACGGAGCACCAAAATACTTGCAACAGTTCTACCTCTTTGATTTTAATGAGGTACCTTACATTCACGTGGTTGTATTTTTCAAGTTTTCTCCTGACAAATGTGGGGAAGAGTGCCCAAAGTCGGACCCCCATTTTGTATCTCGATTTTAGAAAATAGTAAAAAACTATGTTTTAAAAGCGTGTAAAATTTCCTATATGATGTTATGCACCGTTTACATTTTACTCTTAGAATATTCAGTAAAAGTTATTATTTAAAAAAAATCATTTTCAATAACCTTATACTTAGCGAATTTGAAAAACAGTTGCAAAAATCGGACCCCTTCAAAAAATTAGCAAAATTGCACTAAACAAAATTTTAAAAAGTTTTTAAATTAGAGAAAACATAATCTTGTTTCAAAGTAGGTATAACATCTTCCAGAAGGTTATAGAATTTTCTGTGTTTTCTTTACTCAGCCCAAAAGGCCTACTATAATCTGTTCCAGTTGGCTTTCTGACAGTTCGGTTTTGTGACGTTTAAGAAAAAGAGTAACCCCCTTTTCACCAGCAGTTGTACCTTTGAAAGGGTGATCGAGGTTATTTCTCTTTGCCAATTTGTACGTCCATTCTTCACAAGTCATGACGAGTATGTGCATAGAAAGAAGCTTCCGTAGCAAGGCAGTAGTAAACCTCCACTTCTTGAAGAAATTTATCCAAATTTGGAAGTCTGCGTACTTTGTTTTTGGTGTTTCCTATGGTGTACCGTACTTCATGTTACATAATCTCATTACTGTTGCTTCTCGAACATTAAAGTGTTTACTGACATTCTCCCAATCTACCCTTCACTGGCCGGAGTGGCCGAGCGTTTCTAGGCGCTACAGTCTGGAACCGCGCGACCGCTACGGTCGCAGGTTCGAATCCTGCCTCGGGCATGGATGTGTGTAATGTCCTTAGGTTAGTTAGGTTTAAGTAGTTCTAAGATCTAGGGGACTAATGACGTCAGAAGTTAAGTCCCATAGTGCTTAGAGCCATTTGAACCATTTTACCCTTCTATTCTGAAGTGAATCAATAGCTACAGTCATTGTAGAAGCACTCCACTTTCTTAGGTCAGCCTTCCCCGTTTTCCTCTTCGAGTCTGCAATACAATTGCCAGAGAATAAGTCTGTGTGCTACACTGAAGCACCAAAGAAACTGGTATAGGCATATGTACTCAAATACAGATATATGTCAACAGGCAGAAGACGGCGCTACGGCCGGCAACGCCTATATAAGAGCCCAAGTGTGTGGCGCAATTATTATATCGGTTACTGCTGCTACAATGGCAAGTTTTCAAGATTTAAGTGAGTTTGAACGCGGTGTTACAGTCGGCGCACGAGCAATGGGACAAAGCATCTCCGAGGTAGCAATGAAGTCGGGATTTTCCCGTACGACCATTTCATCAGTGCACCGTGAATATCAGGAATCCAGTAAAACATGAAATGTCCGACATCGCTACTGCTGGAGAACGATCCTGCAAGAACGGGAGCAACGACGACCGAAGAGAATCGTTCAACGTGCCTGAAGTGCAACGCTTCCGCAAATTGCTGCAGATTTCAATGCCGGGCCTTCAACAAGTGTCAGCATGCGAACCATTCAGCGAATCATCGGCACGGGCTTTCGGAGCCGAAGGCCCACTCGCGTATCCTTGATGACTGCACGGCACAGAGCTTTACGCCTCGCATGAGCCCGTCAACACCGACATTGGACTGTTGATGACTGGAAACGTGTTGTCCGGTCGAACGAGTCTCGTTTCAAATTTTACCGAGAGGATGGAGACACCATCATGTATCCATGGATCCTGCATGTCAGCAGGGGACTGTTCAAGCTGGTGGAGTCTCTGTAATGGTGTGGGGCGTTTGTGGTTGGAGTGATAACGGACCTCTGGTACGTCTAGATAAGACTCTGATAGGTGACACGTACGTAAGCATCCTGTCTGATGACCTGCGTCCATTCATGTCCATTGTTCATTCCGACGGACTTGTGCAATTCCAGTAGGACAATGCGACATCCCACACGTCCATAATAGCTAAAGAGTGACTCCAGGAACACTCTTCTGAGTTTGAACACTTGCGCCGGGCATCAGCTGCCCAGACATGAACGTTATTTGAGCATATCTGGGATGACTTGCAACGTGCTGTTCAGAAGAAATTTTCACCCCCCTCGCAGTCTTACGGATTTATGGACGACCGTGCAGGATTCAAGGTGTCTGTTCCTTCCAGCACAACTTCAGGCATTAGTTGAGACCGTGCCACGTCGTTTTGCGGCACTTCTGCGTGCTCGCGGGGGCCCTACACGTTAATATGCACGTGTACCAGTTACTTTGGCTCTTCAGTAATAAGGGCACGAAAATGTAAGTAAAGGTCCAGGTTAGATAACTAGCGCCTAGGGTTTTTAGTGAATTTGTAACGAAAGATCGAAATGTAACCTTATAAACATTACGCTTAATCCTTAATTTTCAAGTGCAAATATTTGTTGAAGGGCTTGCCTGCGAATACGCAGGAGAAGTAACGTAAACTGTAGCAGAAAATAAGGCCCCACTGCATTTCGGGAGAAGCAGAGCCAGAAAGAAAGCTATTCGCTTCAGAGGTGGGTGGGATGGGGAATCCAGTTAGGGCATTCTCCTCTGATAGAGTTGCCAGGTAGAATATGTGACGCTAACTTAAATTACGTACTTTTTAATTATTCACTTCTGGCATATTGTAGTATCAAATTAGTTACTTCAAATAATGGTTAAAATGGCTTTAAGCTCTATTCGACTTAACATCTGAGGTCATCAGTCCCCTAGACTTAGAACTACTTAAACCTAACTAACCTAAAGACAGCACACACACATCCATACCCGAGGCAGGATTTGAACCTGCTACCGTAGCGGTCGCGCGGTTCCGGACTGAAGCGCCTAGAACCGTTCGGCCACAGCGGCCGGCATTTGGTTTTTACTCACGTCTCCTAAAGATTGGTAAGTTTTGGTAAGGGACCCATATTCAAAAATGTACTGTTTGGATGTAAAATAAGTTTGAAGATAGGATCACATTCAAGTGTCGTGCTACACTGTACGCACTCAAAGTAAGATGAGGGTGACGCCCGCAGTCCCTGTCATTTTATGACGTACCTTTTTCGCTCGGCTTCGGATTAAGCTGCAAGGAATTGGTACTAGCAGGGCTGGCTGTGGTGCTTGGCGGCCGCGCCGGCTTCTCCACGGTGAAGAGGGCGTCCCTCGTGACGTAGAAGAGAACCCGAGGACGTCGCCCGTGGCGCGCACACATTTTTTCCACCGTGTGCTCGTCGCGAAGCGGGTCCCATCTTCAAACTAATTTCAAGTCACATTCGAGCGGTTAATTTCCAGACACGGGTTCCTTATGAAAATATTATCTGCCAAGTCTCTCTCACAATCCCTAGAACCCAGGAGTAGGAACTGCGAAACGTCATGTAATTCCACGGCTCGTCCTAGCAAGTTTTGCATACAATTACTTTCAGAAATTTTCATTTAAACGCTTTCCTTTTCGTGTTTCTAGACTTCATTGTTTTGTGGGCTCAGACCATTGCGGTAATCTTTGTGGGATCGTTTTAAATGATTGTGGGGTTATACGTTTCTTCACTTGAGGCATAGGACCGTCTACAAAAAGCTGCAAATTACCTATTTTTCGTCGTCCGCTCTTTCGGTTCACTGCTAAACGTTTGATCTAAAAATATTTTTTTCTAATTACAAATATTGTAATAGTCTTATTTCGTTGTATGACACATTTAGAACATCAGAACACACGGTAACAGTGCCTTTACGGCTTGTTTTCATCAAATGCCGGATCACCCGTTCCTCCGTCGACTTTTGTGACAGTTCCGGGAATAATCGATTCACTCGCCAGTTAACCGGAACTCTGATCAATACTGCATTATACTTGGATGTCGTACGTACTTTGGAAAAAATTAAAGGTTTGCTTTTTAAGGAGACAGCCTCTGCAAGTTTGAATTAAAACATGGCGTACGTTAAATAAAAGGTTATCAAATACTAATCTATTACATCACATGGCGCTGCCCTGCGTGTTAACATCCTTCACTAGAATAATACATGACTCTAGCACAGTACTTCAAAATGGTTCAAATGGCTATGAGCACTATGCCACTTCTGAGGCCATCAGTCGCCTAGAACTAAGAACTAATTGAACCTAACTAACCTAAGGACATCACACACATCCATGCTCGAGGAAGGATTCTAACCTGCGACCGTAGCGGTCACGCTATTCCAGACTAAAGCGCTTAGAACCGCACGGCCACTCTGGCCGGCCACAGTACATTACTGATCAGTATTTTTATTCTCCTTCCTATTTTGTCTTGTGCTTCCACGGTACCGCCAGTATCGGTTGTCATCCTCGGAAACCACATCTCCAATACTTGAGATTGGTATCTTTCTATTTTCTTTGATGTCCAGCTTTCACAGTCGACAGAGAAACACTCCTCACGAAGCATTTAAGCAACCTTCTGCTCAAGTCCAACCCACTTTTACTGCATAGTAAGCGGTTTTTTTACCTGGAAACTTGCATTGCCATTGCAATTCTTGATCTCTTAACTCTCCTTTGCGTTGATTTTCATTCCGTACCCTTGCAGTCCTTCCAGTCTGGATACTGTTCTTTGTAGAGATGTTTTACCTCCAAGCAGTACCTTGTCCTCAGCATATCTGATGCAGTTGATCTTCCGGTCGTTTTTCGGTAATTTAGCACGTCGGTTGACTGACCCCCCTCTGTCGGTCTTCCACCGTAGCAGGCCAAGTTGTCGCAGCCCCCATGACTCCTCCCACTTCCGCCCAGCGTTCCCAGGTCTCTGCCACCCGTGTATAAGGTTACTCTTTGGACGGCAGGTTAGCTCTCCCGGGCGCGGTTAGGCCGATGGTGTGCCAAGTCGACTTCTGTCTGCGTGGTACAGGGTACCCTCCGCCACGCTCCGTACTGCGGCTTGCGGGGTATGTATGAAGATGTAGATGTACCCCAGCTGTGACTGCTACAACCTTGTCCGCGCTACTGGCGCCATGCAGCAGAGCTGCTCAGGCACTACTGGAGTGCCGCTTATTCTTCATGTTTTGCTGTCTGTCAATACATATCGGTAAAACGAATGACGCTTTACGCTAATATGGGGCCTCTCTATCGACTGAGCACTTAAAATTCCGCTTAAGGGGAGACGCAAGACAATTTTATCTCTATTCTGGCCCTACTACGCAACTGGCCATTAAAATTGCTACACCAAGAAGAAATGCAGATGATAAACGGGTATTCATTGGACAAATATATTATACTAGATCTGACGTGTGATTACATTTTCACGCAACTTGGGTGCATAGATCCTGAGAAATCAGTACCCAGAACAACCATCTCTGGCCGTAATAACGGCCTTGATATGCCTGGGCATTGAGTCAAACAGAGCTTGGATGGCGTGTACAGGTACAGCTGCCCATGCAGCTTCAACACGATACCATAGTTCGTCAAGAGTAGTGACTGGCGTATTGTGACGAGCCGGTTGCTCAGCCACCATTGACCAGACGTTTTCAATTGATGAGAGATCTGGAGAATGTGCTGGCCAGGGCAGCAGTCGAACATTTTCTGTATCCTGAACGGCCCGTACAGGACCTGCAATATACGGTCGTGCATTATCTTGCTGAAATGTAGGGTTTCTCAGAGATCGAATGGAGGGTAGAGCCACGGGTCGTAACACATCTGAAATGTAACGTCCACTGTTCAAAGTGCCTTCAATGCAAACAAGAGGTGACCGAGACGTGTAACCAATGGCACCCCATGCCATCACGCCGGGTGATATGCCAGTATGGTGATGACTTATACACACTTCCAGTGTGCGTTCTCCGCGATGTCGCCAAACACGGATGCGATCATCATGACGCTGTAAACGGAACCTGGATTCATCCGAAAAAATGACGTTTTGCCATTCGTGCACCCAGGTTCGTCGTTGGGTACATCATCGCAGGCGCTCCTGTCCGATGCAGCGTCATGGGTAACCGCAGGCGTGGTCTCCGAGCTGATAGTCCGTGCTGCTGCAAACGTCGTCGAACTGTTCGTGCAGATGGTTGTTGTCTTGCAAACGTCCACATCTGTTGACTCAGGGATCGAGACGTGGCTGCACGATCCGTTACAGCCGTGCGGATAAGATGCCTGTCATCTCGACTGCTGGTGATGCGAGACCGTTGGGATCCAGCACGGCGTTCCGTATTACCTTGCTGAACCCACCGATTCCATATTCTGCTAACAGTCTTTGGATCTCGACCAACGCGAGCAGCAATGTCGCGATACGATAAACCGCAATCGCGATAGGCTACAATCTGACCTTTATCAAAGTCGGAAACGTGATGGCACGCATTTCTCCTCCTTACACGAGGCATCCCAACAACGCTTCACCAGGCAACGCCTGACAACTGCTGTTTGTGTATGAGAAATCGGTTGGAAACTTTCCTCATGTCAGCACGTTGTAGGTGTCGCCACCGGCGCCAACCTTGTGTGAATGCTCTGAAAAGTTAATGATTTGCATATCACAGCATCTTCTTCCTGTCGGTTAAATTTTGCGTCTGTAGCACATCATTTTCGTGGTATAGCAATTTTAATGGCCAGTAGTGTACTTTAACCTTTGAATAGGTGCACTTTTTAAAATAACTATAAGTGATAAAACAATGTAATTTTTGATGCACACATTTAACATATATGCCTCAATTTACAAGTAAAATGAATATAATACGTCTTATGACTGAAGAAAAAAATTTTTATTCTTTCACTAGAAAAATTTAACCTTTTTTGTGCATTAATTATTATAAAACAGTTTCGGATTGTTTGGTGGTTCTCAATTACTGGTAATAACTTATTACCATCTCCAGTACAAACTGACCAAATGTCATGTTTCTAACCCCATTAGTTTATCAAATAATGGTACCTGAATGTAAATAAAAATTTAGTTTTGAGAAAAATCCATTTAAAGTTTAATATTGCAAGCTTTGGAAATGGGTAGATCATATAACTAATGAGGTATTGAATAGGATTGGGGAGAAGAGAAGTTTGTGGCACAACTTGACTAGAAGAAGGGATCGGTTGGTAGAACATGTCCTGAGGCATCAAGGGATCACAAATTTAGCATTGGAGGGCAGCGTGGAGGGTAAAAATCGTAGAGGGAGACCAAGAGATGAATACAGTAAACAGATTCAGAAGGATGTAGGTTGCAGTAGGTACTGGGAGATGAAGAAGCTTGCACAGGATAGAGTAGCATGGAGACCTGCATCAAAGCAGTCTCAGGACTGAAGACCACAATGACAGCAACAACATTGCAATTCTAGTACAGTTATTGATGAGAATTACTTATCACCAACATTTTCCTGCACCATACTGAGCATCATCTGAATCATGCTGATCTTTTCTTCTCTTGGTCCCTCTTTTCTGGCTGGCTTCTTTTGTGCGTTTTAAATTAGCAATACCTGGTTCGCAGATTCTCTCTTTATCTATTTGCGCCAAGGATTTTGCAGTATTTCCACTACACTTTATGCCCAATAATTCCAAAACATCCAGTTTTCTAATTACACCATCATTGAAGCATAAAATAGCGTTATAAACACCAAATGTGAGGGTCGTAAACTGAAAAAATGCAGTTTTCGGTAACCGGTTAAATGACTGAATTCACACATTCATTTAAATTTTGGGTTTTCCCATGAAGACATTTCTTCAACAAGGTATCTTTACAAAGGTCTCTAAATATGGGTTTAATTTCATTCATTACTGCCAGGTACTCCATATCAGCGACCTTAGTACTCATTAGACATTGTGAGAGAGCAGAATGGGGCGCTCCGCGGAACTCACGGACTTCGAACGTGGTCAGGTGATTGGGTGTCGCTTGTGTCGTACGTCTGTACGCGAGATTTCCACGCTCCTAAACATCAGTAGGTCCACTGTTTCCGATGTGATAGTGAAGTGGAAACGTGAAGGGACACGTACAGCACAAAAGCGTACAGGCCGACCTCGTCTGTCAGAGCGCCGGCAGTTGAAGATGGTCGTAATGTGTAATAGGCAGACATCTATCCAGGAATTCCAAACTGCATCAGGATCCACTGCAAGTACTATGACAGTTAGGCGGGAGGTGAGAAAACTTGGCTTTCATGGTCGAGGGGCTGCTCATAAGCCACACATCACGCCGGTAAATGCCAAACAACGCGTCGCTTGGTGTAAGGACCGTAAGCATTGCACGATTGGACACTGGAAAAACGCTGTGTAGTGTGACGAATCACGGTACACAACGTAGCGATCCGATGGCAAGGTGTGGGTATGACGAATGCCCGGTGAACGTCATCAGCCAGCGTGTGTATAGCCAGCAGTAAATTTCGGAGGCTGTGGAGTTATGGTTGGTCGTGTTTTTCATGGAGGGGGCTTGCACCCCTTGTTGTTTTGCGTGGCACTATCACAGCATAGGCCTACATTGATATTAAGCACATTCTTGCTTCCCATTGCAAGAGCAATTCGGGGATGGCGATTGCATCATTCTACACGAACGATCACTTGTCCTTAATGCACGGCCTGTGGCGGAGTGGTTACACGACAATAACATCCCTGTAATGGACTGGCCTGCACAGTCCTGACCTGAATCCTATAGAACACCTGTGGGATCTTTTGGAACGCCGACTTCGTGCCAGGCCTCACCGACCGACATCGATACCTCTCCTCAGTGCAGCACTCCGTGAGGAATGGACTGCCATTCCCCAAGAAACCTTCCAGCACCTGACTGAAGGTATGCCTGCTAGAGTGGAAGCTGTCATCAAGGCGAAGAATGGGCCAACACCATACTGAATTCCATCATTGCCAATGGAGGGCGCCAGGAACTTTTAAGTCATTTACAACCAGGTGTCCGGATATTTTGGATCACATAGTGTATTTGAACACGGTGGAATCACTGGTCAACATTGTTCTGACATTCCTCCTTCCCCCCTGTGCATCTTTTCAGGGGTCCATTCAGCAATAATTCATTTTTGTGGATGATATTGCGGGACGGACTGACCTCTCCGTCCCGAAAGTTAAATCAGTCGAGATGTGTTGCAGGACGTCCACATGTAACAACGACCATCCGCCAGTCATCAACCGCAGTGTTGGAGGAATGAAACGCCCTACGATGAGAACTCCAAAGCAAGCTTGTGGCCGGCATGGCTGTACGTCGCAGCGCCTGACTTGCCGCACGTGTGGGTCAGACACCCCAATTAGAAACATTGTATTGTTTTCGGGAATATTCACGGGTCCTCATGAATCGCAGTTGCTATGTCTGCATAAGCAGAAGAAACTAACGATCAAAGTCTGAAAACAATTTATTGGACTGTTCAATTAACTGAAACAAATTCTCCAAGTATAACACCAACACAAAACAATGACCCGTCTTCGAGTCACAACTACACACAAGAATAACACAGAAACCACCTGAAATAATTTCCTACTAGTCTCCGCCAGAGACTTATCCGATGTACCGAGCCTAATCCAGAAATCAGTGAGAAGATCCAAGCCGGGCTGCCGGGGCGGCAGCTATTCAAGTCTGCTGGCGGTCGATGAACTGCCGATGTGCGGCCGAGCGCCGGCCTTTATAGCGCTTCGGCGGATGAGTACCTCTGAACTATTTTCTATCACGTGGTTTGACGTGTGAAAATAGTTCCGGGATCTGCAGCGACCTCTTTATGTTTATGTGGGCCGGTACTGACCCTGGTGACCGCTGGTGTGGTGTTGTTGTTGTGGTGGTGGTTGTTGTGGCCGTTCATCAATAGAGCCCCTGTCGGTTGTGTATTGCTTCGGTGTGCCTGCAGAGGCGGGCAACCCGCGGCTGCAGGCTGCCAGTTTGGTTGCTGATACTCTTGGCGCCGTGATGTCTGGTGTTTATTATTGTTTTCGAAGAAGTAATTTGTGTTCGCTTCCCGGCGTATATCTTTCCGTTACCTTCTGTACAATATTATAGCAGTTCTGCGCACTGTCCAAGTACATTGAAGAGCAAAAGACAGTGGTGCACCTGCCTAATATCGTGTAGGCGCCCGCGAGCAAGCAGAATTGCCGCGACACGACGCGGCATGGAGTCGACTAATATCTGAAGTAGTTCTGGAAGGAGTTGACACCATGAATCCTTCACGGCCATCCACAAATCCGTAATAGTAAGAGGCGGTGGAGATCTCTTCTGAACAGCACGTTGCAAGGCATCCCACATCAATAATGTTCATTTATGGGCAATTTGTTGGCCAGCGGAAGTGTTGGAGCTCAGAAGAATGTTCCTGAAACCAGTATGTAGCACCTCTGGACGTGTGGAGTTTCGCATTGTCCTACTCGAATTACCCAAGTCCGTCGGAATGCACGCTGGACATGAATGGATGCAGGTGATCAGACAGTATGCTTACGTACGTGTCACCTGTTCAAATGGTTCAAATGGCTCTGAGCACTATGGGACTTAACATCCATGGTCATCAGTCCCCTAGAACTTAGAACTACTTAAACCTAACTAACCTAAGGACGTCATACAACACCCAGTCATCACGATGCAGAGAAAATCTCCCTGTCACCTGTCAGAGCGCCCGGTGACTCGGTGTTTGTGTTGTTCCCAACATGTCGTCATCATTCATGAAAGTCGCGAGATTCGACTGACTAAAGATTGCGAATTTGTAAGGGCGTTGATAGCCACACCGCCGGCAGCTGTTGCCGAGAGGTTCTAGGCGCTTCAGTCCGGAACCACGCGGCTGCTACGGTCGCATGTTCGAATCCTGCCTTGGGCATGGACGCGTGTGATGTCCTTAGGTTAGTTAGGTAGTTCTAAGGTCTAGGGGACTGATGACCTCAGATGTTAAATCCCATAGTGCTCAGAGCCATTTGAACCTTTTTTTTTTTTTTTTTTTTTTTTTTTTTTTTTTTTTTTTTTTCAATAACCACGCAGTTGAGCGCCCCACAAACGAAACATCATCATGAAACCTGTCAGAGTTGTATCTAGACATATCAGGGATCTCATATCACCCCAGCTCCACAATTTGAAACGAGACTCGTCCGACCAGCGAACATGTTTCCAGTCATTAGCAGTTCAATGTCGGTGTTGACGGGTCCAGGCGAGGTCTAAAGCTTTGTGTCGTGCATTCATCAAGGGTACACGGGTGGGCCTTCGGCTCCGAAAGGCCATATGGATGATGTTTCGTCGAATGGCTCGCACGCTGACACTGGTTGATGGTCCGGCATTGAAATATGCACCAATTTGTGGAATGGTTCCACTTCTGTCACGCCGGACGATTCTGTTCTGTCGTCGTTGGTCCTGTTCTTGCAGGATTTTTTTCCGGCGCAGGGATGTCGGCGATTTGATGTTTTACCGGATTCCTGATATTCACGTGTACACTCGTGAAATGATTGTACGGGGAAATCCCCACTTCATCGCTACCTCGGAGATGCTGTGTCCCATCGCTCGTGTGCGGGCTGTAACACCACATTGAAACTCGCTTAAATCGTGATAACCTGCCATTACAACAGCAGAAAGCGATGTAACAACTGCGCCAAGCACTTGTTGTATTACATAGGCATATCTCTGTATTTGAATACGCATGCGTATACCAATTTCCTTGGCGCTTCAGTGTATAACCGAGCTGTGTTACTTGGCTGTGACACGTGGTGGGAAAATTACTTCCGTCAGGTTTTGGACACCAGCGTATATCTCGAACTCTTGACAGTTGCAGTGGCCACATAATGCTGATGAGGAAAGAGCGTTCGCTAGCAACTGAGTCCGTGGCTGCGCTGACTGGGAGGAAACGGGGCGTTGCTCATGTTTGGGCAGGCGGTGCGCCCTGGGCGCCGGTAAACACTTGTTACGCAAGGCGTGCTGACGTCACGCGGTGTAAGGCGAGCGTCGTGGGACGGGCGGGCAGCGCCTGGTCAAGCGGGCGACAGGTGGCGGCTGGGCAGCCGGCGCCGGACGCTCTCTGACTCCCGGCCCGGAAAGTCGCCTCCAGAAGCCGGGATTAGACCGCTCAGAAGAGGCAGCGAAACATCAGGCGTGGGTCCGCCGGGTCGAACGTCACTCGTCCAGCAGGCAGAGCGATGCTGCGACTGCGGCAGGAAAGCCGAAGCCGCGAAATCTCCTGTCACTCCTAACTCCCATAAAACTACCGTCCTGCAAATTTTTCCAAGTAGATTTAGCGCGTTCTATAAACTTATTGTTGTTGTCTTCAGCCGGAAGACTGGCTTGATGCAGCTCTCCATGCTACTCTATCCTGTGCAAGCTTATTCGTCTCAAAGTAACTACTGCAATCTACATCCTTCTGAATCTGCTTAGTGTACTCATCCCTTGGTCTCCCTCTACGATTTTTTACCTGCCACGCTTCCGTCCGGTACTAAATAGGCGGAGGTTCGAGTCCTCCCTCGGGCATGGGTGTGTGTGTGTTTGTCCTTAGGATAATTTAGGTTAAGTAGTGTGTAAGCTTAGGGACTGACAACCTTAGCAGTTAAGTCCCATAAGATTCTCTCTCTCTCTCTCTCTCTCTAAATAGGCGATCCCTTTATGTCCAAGGACGTGTCCTACCATCCAATCCCTGTTTCTAGCCAGGTTATGCCACAAGTTTCCGTTATCCCCAATTCTATAGGCCTACAGTGCCTCCTCATTAGTTACATGACCTGCCCATCAAATCTGCGGCATTCTTCGGTAGCACCATATTTCGAAAACTTCTACTCTTTTCCCGTCTAACCTGTTTCTCGTTCATGTTCCACATTCAAACATGACTTGACCCCATACAGATACTTTTTGAAAAGACTTTTCTTGCCTTTGCCATTCTATATTTTAGATCATCTCTGGCTCAAATGGCTCTGAGCACTATGGGACTTAACATCTGAGGTCATCAGTCCCCTAGAACATAGAACTACTTAAACCTAACTAACCTAAGGACATCACAGGCATCCATGCCCGAGGCAGGATTCGAACCTGCGACCTAACGGCCGCGCGGTTCCAGACTGAAGCGCCTAGAACCGCTCGGTCACACCGGCCGGCGATCATCTCTACTTCGACCATCATCACTTATTTTGCTCCCCTAATAACAAAACTCATCTGCTGCTTTAAGTGTCTCATTTCCTAAGTACGTTTAATAAAAATCAAGCATTATTGGAAAAATACCTAAATGAACCACATAGATATAAAATATTACACATTAAATGTACTAGGGGACTTCAAAACGTAAGTTACCCATTATTGCGTGAAACCAGTGCTGCCCTACACTTAAAAGTGACACAGATACATGACACTTTTTTTTAAAAAAAAAATTCTTTATTCAATCATTATAATTACACATGTTAACTTACTAGCTAAATACATTAGTAGGTCATAATTCCAACTATTAACAATTCTGCAGCTTTAATTTCTAACACTACAGGTTAATACTACAATTCCTTCACCACTGCCGGCTGGAATGGCCGTGCGGTTCTAGGCGCTGCAGTCTGGAGCCAAGCGACCGCTACGGTCTCAGGTTCGAATCCTCCCTCGGGCACGGATGTGTGTGATGTCATTAGGTTAGTTAGGTTTAATTAGTTCTAAGTTCTAGGCGACTGGTGACCTCAGATGTTAAGTCGCATAGTGCTCAGAGCCATCTGAACCTTCACCACTATGGGGACTAATCTACTGTTATTTATCATATATGATGTTTATGATGACTGAATTATATCTTTCTCTACAACTGTTAGACTAGAATACTACTTTTGGTATGTTACTGTGATTACTCTACCTGCAGCGTTACAGGTATTCCAGTAGAAACAAACCTAATTTTGCTGCCCTTTCCGAGTGAGGTAACCCCAGTGGGAATACCCCTGGCCCTGGGCTGGCCGATGACCTTTTCGCTGCAATTCTATACTAGTCTTTATTCCTATTCCTAATCCTACAACTAATCTATCTCTATCTCTATTGTCGTAATCGGTGCGTTGTCAAGTCCAGTGTTGATGTACAATCCGCCCCCCCCCCCCCCTCCTAATCCAAAAACATGGCGGATTCCAGCCGTGAGGCGTCTGGCCAAGTCCATGTCCCGGCGGAACAGGGGACGTGTACGGAGTCTAAGTCTCGTGTTGTTTATTCTTTCAATTGTGTCTTAGGTATTCTCTGAGGATTTTATTTGAAATCGCATTTACAAAGTATCAGTAAACAATGGTCGGAATCAATTCTTCGCCGCGCGGGGTAGCCGTGCGGTCCTAGGCGCCTTGCAACGGTTCGCGCGGTTATCCCCGTCAGAGGTTCGAGTCCTCCCTCGGTCATGGGTGTGTGTGTTTTCTCCTTAGCGTAAGTTAGTTTAAGTTACATTAAGTAGTGTATAAGTCTATGAACCGATGACCTTAATAGTTTGGTCTCATAGCAACTTACCACAAATTTCCAAATTTCTTCAAATCCTCTACGACAGAAAGCCGCTCGTTTCACGGAGACATTCGAGAACCGCTCTTCTGACACCCTCATCATTCGAAAATCTCCCCTCCAAGATGTTGTTTCAGCTTTCCGAGGAGATGAAAACCGCACGATGCATGATGCCGGCTTGCCGATCAACATCACTCATGTCTGC
Source organism: Schistocerca piceifrons (assembly GCF_021461385.2). Taxonomy (NCBI): domain Eukaryota; kingdom Metazoa; phylum Arthropoda; class Insecta; order Orthoptera; family Acrididae; genus Schistocerca; species Schistocerca piceifrons. The sequence continues at coordinate 203,927,267 of NC_060146.1, read as the reverse complement.
TGGGCCGTGGTCGACTTGTTAGCACCATTTCACTGCGGCAGGTAAAGACATTGCAGTTGTTCCATATCCCGCCAGAGTGTCATAGGAAATCAGTGTGCAATCAGCTATACACCTGCTGCGCAAATGAATCATACTGTCCCGCATACCTCACTCAACTGAAGTGCGTTTCCAAGCGCCGCGCGATTTCCCCCACATAGTGTGGTGCTCCTGTTATCAGTACCTCAATAGAACTGTGTCTGTAGGAAATCCGGAACATGCACTCCCTTCGGAAATTGCGCCGCTCTTCTTGAACAGTGGTGTTACCGTTACACGATATAAGGAACTTGTTTTCGGAACCCCTTACGCATCATTGTAGTAAATAAATTAAAGATTTACATAGACTTTCTAAGGAAATTGAAAGTAGAACAAACTTTATATTGTATTGTCTATGACAGCTACTTTACATTAGTTTTTGTAAGATGTGTAATAAAGAACAAATGCTGTTTGTTCTTCATAAAGTATTGATAATAAATGAAATACTAATTATAAATACACACATAAAAAAAATTTGCGTCACCTCCATTCCAAGAGTTCCGGGACCTGTACAGAAAATTGGAATAGAGATCAACGGTTGCAGGGTTGGGTGTTACATTGATGGAAGAATGGCCTCCAGAGCTGATCGATAGCCTCATTCTGTCCATGCCACGCAGGTGTGTAACTGTACTGGCCGTCCAAGGTGATCTCTCACCATAGTAGAGGGCAACGACAATGTTTCGCTGGTATGGTTGCCACGTAGTGCCTCACTCTACGTAAAAGCCATGTAAACCTCAATTAAAGAGTTGAGACAGCAAAATATCGTACTGTATCTCACACAAATTCCAATTCTGGCAGATATCTGAATAAAATACGTTACCATATGTGTATTGTATATGATATCTCACCTGATAGCTAATCGCTTTTAGCAGTGTATTATAGTGCTGGCAGGTGCGGGTGTTGTTAATTACCTGGTCGACTGGGCGAGCTGTGCTCCCATTTGGAAAGAGTTGGTCCACTGCCGCTTTTAAGTCCGAGACAGGTACATCTGTAATTAATCCGCACATATGCTCTGCATTACGGCAAAGAGTGCATCGTACAATATTATCTATTCTCTTCCCTTTCGTCCGCAGCTCGTGGTCTTGCGGCAGCGTTCTCGCTTCCCGCGCACCGGATTCCCGGGCTCGATTCCCGTTGGGGTCAGGGATTTTATTTTTCCTGCCTCGAGATGACTGGATGTTGTTGTGTTGTCTTCATCATCCTTCATCCCCATTGCGGTCGGAGGAAGGCAGTGGCAAATCACCTGCGCTAGGACCTTGCCTAGTCGGCGGTGCGGGTCTCCCGCATCGTTCCCTACGCTCCGCGCAGTATGGGACATCATCATCATCGTCATCTTCATCATCTTTCCTTTCCTATTTCACGTTACGTGTAAGAGAAGATGCTGTCATATGTACCTGTACGTGCTCCAATCTCTGTCATCTTATTCTCATAATCCGTACGCAAGAAGAAGAAACTCTACTTCAGTTGGTTAGTTGCTTAATGTTGTTACTATACTGAGACGTTTTGTAAGAAGGACAGTCCTTGGTAACGTCACTTCCGCCATTGACTGCTGCCAGAACACGACCAGTATTGCCACCGACATCTAAACACCCACGAAGACCCCTGACAAGGTAGCCTCCGCGCAGGAATAGTATGCCAGGGGATGTGTAGTACACGCACTTGCCGCGAGTAGTCGGTCGAGACGAGAGAGCAGCTCGAGTAAAAGTAAGGGGCTTTACGTAGGACGCACAAAGGCCGACGCCTCGCCTGGGACGAGTGCAGCGTCAGAGGTCCAGGGCGCTTCTGGTGCAGGGACGCAGGGGTACCCCTCCCCTACCCTACCCCTTTGTCCTTGTAGCACAGCCGGTGGGTTACGCAAACTCTCCCGCCCTTTCTCGTGGCGCAGATCCGCCCGCGGACATAGGCAACCCCACTGCAGCAGCAGGGAACGGCACCCCTGGGAGTAGTTGGCGCGGCGGCCGCTAGATGTCGGCGCCGCAGTGCAGTATCGATCTCTGCGGTCGCGGCGCCGCTGCATGCGATTAGACCTTCCGACGCGGCGAGCGGGCGCCACTCGATACGCCGCCTCGCGAGGAAATCGAGGGCGCGCCGCGTCACACGAGCCGAGGCGGCCGGGCTGCGTGGGCGCGTCGAGCCTGATTACATTTTGCCATCCCGCCAAAGATATCTATTTTCGGAGCGTCTGTCTCTGTGATAAAGTGCGAGACTACGGGACCGAAGCACTCGGGTTCTACCTCTGGCAGTCGCTGTATTGTTGTCTGCTTTCCTATAACTGGCTCGGTAAGTCAGTTCAAAGAGCGAAGGAAGGAAGGCAAGGCAATTCCGCCTCCAGTAAGACGCATGCCTAGTAGTAGCGCATTAGTGTCCGAACTGGCCGTCGGGTTGATGACAATTTTACCATTTTTTTCCCCCCGTTGTACGCTACTGCTGCCTGTGAATCGCCCGTTTCCTTTTAGTCGCGACACTAAACTGAATTATTATTATTTTTAACAAAGAGAGAGGTAAAGTTCCTTGCGGATGAAAGATAATTCGTAAGGAAGGAGAGGAGATGGTTCAAGAAGAGGATTTTAAATATTATGTATGCGAAATTTATTTCTAAGCAAATACTAGTTAAAGAGCGTGCTTCAGCCTCCATACTACAATATGGAAATAAAGCAATAATGTATTAACTAGTAGAACTGTAGTCAACAAAATCCTTTTTTCATATCTTTAAAAAAATTTCACAAGAGAGTAACAGAAAATTAAACACAAGCAAAAAAAAATCTTTCTGTAGTCTTCGTTTTCTTACACAGTTCCATTCATGAGATCATATTTTGCAAACTTTACAGTAGAACATTCAGTGCTGTTGAGGAATTCCTTCCGTTCTGTGTCTCTTTTCATAACATTTAAGGCACATGTTTTTTTTTTTTTCTGCTCACTTCTCCAACAGTCTTTATTATTTTTAACCCGGTTTATCTCCTTCCATAATACATACATAGTTTATTCATACATAAAAGAACCTTCATGGACTCAGCTTTCGACATTAACAGTTCATCCTCTAAAGTAGAGGAGACCTCGACGCATGACTCTTCGAACTCCAGACGAAAGCAGCAGTGCTAGTACAAAGACTGTCCGCCAACCACGCTACTAATCAATGTTTGAAAGATTTTCTCCACACTTTGGCACTTACAAGAAGTTTAGGGACATGGAACAGGCTACCGAGAAAACAGCAGCACTGGAAACGTGTTTTTTGAGACAATGGCACTTAGAACGTTTGACATTTCCTCTCTGCATATCGCACCCCGGCAAGAACAGTGGCACAACCAAATATGCAATACCGTAGAAACTCGACTTAAAGAATTAATTCAATAAACCTATAAGCTTCCTTTAAATTTCAAGTAAGTATTGGTGGCAGTAAACTCCGTTAGATTTTTCATGAGAGTTGGGGCACTGCACAAGTATTTTTTCAGTGAAAAACTAAAAGTTGCCGTTTTTCGACTTGACACTTTCCTTGCTGGTGTGCGATGGGTAGATTTAGGTGACACTCTTCCGTGGCAGAGTTCACTAACGCAGGCTTTTGTGCGGTGGCGCCCGATTCCGGGGAAATCCGGTTAGAATACAGGCCCTGAAAAATTTTCAGTGCTGGTATTTGGCCGGTAATGTCTTTAGAGATGGTATCGAAAAGTTCCTTATCACAAGTCTTTGCACCTGTGTTCTGGATTAAATACGAAACTTCTCCGCCGTGTCTCACGAAGGGAAGGCGTGTGACACTGTTGACGGTGATTCGTTCGTCGGATGGAGAGTCTTTAAGTTCGTCGGCCTCCTTGCCGCTATTTGGGAGGAACAGCCTGTGTGCCAGCAACAGGTTTCAGCCTCTGCCAACCCTTCGTCCAGAACAAGGAAAACCCCACACTGTACTGTGCACACACTCACCACAGTGCTCCACAACACACAGATACACACTCGACGCTTGATAACAGGTTACGAAAACGCAGCGCTAAACCACCTGCAGTAGGACCTTGCCTAGAACAGCGAAGCCGGATTCTCGCACCACATCCCCTACACTCATTCCCACGGTAGGAGAGGCCCCGAACGCTCGGCTCCACCAGAGGCCCTCCGCCGGCGCCTTTTGCCTATTCTCGGCGAGTTCCAAGGCTCAGAATTTTATCCATAGTGGATGCTGTCGAACTCTGTATCTGTTCCTTTATGTGGTGTAGAAAATTATCCGCTACCAGTCACAATAATAGGTTATTTATTTGTCACACGACCGGTTTCGGGCTTGCGCCCATCCTCAGGTGTTTGTACATTCATGACATCACTGTACAAATACAAAAAAGATTATTTGCTGGTGACTATACAGATACAAGTGGGACAATTGTAAGTGGTAAGGCAGCATTTGACGAAAATATATCTGTACTTACATAAAGATGAAGCACCATTATTACAGTTACGCTGTGGTGATAGTTTTGCCACTTAGTTACACACTTATTGTCATTTTCACATCCATATTTCAGTTTTACTAAGTATAGCTTCATATTTCACTATTATGATATGCACTCGTGGAAAACAATATGTTTAGATACCAACAAGTGGGCGGAGGATGCTAAGTTCACCGGACTTGGATACGATGTGACGTCATTATGACGTATACACGCAACATCGAAAACGATAGAAATCGTATATCGACTATTCGACTTTTGTGAACTTTCGAGAGGTTGTGACAGGGTAGCGCTGTGCTCTGCACCATTCGTTGAAATGTGTTTTGCGTTCCTTGCGTTTAAATCGTGTATTGCACTGTGTTTATGTCCTGTGCGTTGTTTTTCGTTTGCTCGTCTCTAATTATGTGTTCAGCATTCGAGAGACTAACGAGAGAAAATCTGAAAGAGTTCAGCATCGATGACGACAGGCAATTGCGTGGTTATTGTGAATCTCAAGCAGAAATTGATGTACTTCTGACCCAGCTGAAGTGCGTCGGTTATTTGTACTCGGAGAGAAGAAGCACTCAGCAGCCAAAATCTTTAGATGCGTCAAGACACTAATCTTTCGTTAAGATTACATTGAGAAATCCACTTCCCCTCGTATTTCATCTCCGGTCGACGATTTTTCTTCAACAATGCCTCATATTTTTCTTTTTAAGTTCGAAATTCAATCATTCTACTACACATCAGTCATTACTGGACACTAAGGTACCTTTCTCTGCGGTCCGAGTGTAAAATTACTTGGAATTATGGTTGATAAGAGACTATCTTGGGATGGACGTATAAATTACTTAGCTAACAAACTTGCACGAGTTCTCTTTCAGCTATATAAATTAAGAAAAAAAAGTCAGCAAGAGTATGCTGCTACAATCTAATATGTACTGACAAGACCAATTGTATGAAACCATACTAAAATATTGATAATAAATAAATATTATTTTCGGCGTAAGCGTTCAATACAACAATCACACAATCTAATCTGGTCAGGACACAAGAAGACTTCACATTTTTACGAAACGTGTTGTCCGGGGTGTTTTCAAGGCCACAGTCAGAAATATTTCTATTAATATCCAGCTCTTTTATTTTTGCGAAATACATATACGCTGCGACACTGAGCTGTTATCAGAATCGCACGTGTCAAAACAAACCACTAGCTGACGACAGTTTAGAATCTCGAACGTTCGTAAAAATCGATAGGTGTGTTAATCGACTAAAGCGTGTTACGTAATAATGACGTCACATCATATCCAGGTTGGGTGAACTTAGCATCCTCCCAAGTGGGCTGTGGTCAAAGAACTTAGATGTAGGAGATGTAAAGATGTTGCTCATTCAGAGACTTCAAAGAACTTAGCCACAGGAAGTGCAAGGGTGTTGCATATACAGAAATTTAAAAAGCTGTTATAGACTGCGACGTCTCTTGATGCATATTATGAAACTTTTTGATTCACATTTTTGTCGGAGAACTTACATCTAGGAAGTACAATGATGTTATATATATGAAATTACTCAAAGCTATTACAGATTAAAAAATGACAGCTAGAACTGTTTTGAGCCACATTGTCGTCGGAGAACTTAGATCTAGGAGGGACATAATGTTAAGAACATGAAATTTTGAAAGAATGAGCAACATCTTTACATCTAAGGTCTCTGACCACAGCCCACATATTTGTATGTAAACATAGTGTATTTCACGAGTGCACATCGTATTAGTGAAATATGAGGCTGTACTTGACAAAACTGAAATATGGATGTGAAAATGACAATAAGTGTGTAACTAAGTGGCAAAACTATCACCACAGCGTAACTGTAATAATGGTGCTTCATCTTTATGTAAGTACAGATATATTTCGTCAAATGCTGCCTTACCACTTACAATTGGCCCACTTGTATCTGTGTAGTCACCAGCAAATAATCTTTTTTGCATTTATAGTGTGATCTCCAACAGTATAAACATGTACATGAATGTACAAACACCTGAGGATGGGCGCAAGCCCGAAACCGGTCGTGTGACAAATAACCTTTTATTGTGACTGGTAGCGGATATTTTTCTACACCCTGTAGACAGTCTTGTTGGCTTCGCCTACGCTCACGTTGGAGATATACTGAACAGCGCTCCTTACCGGCTGGCTGCAGTGTTTCCACTGCTGAGTTGGTGGACATCTACCGCGCTCTTGAGGATATTCGCTCCTGCGCCGGTGAGTCCTTCATCTGTAGTGACTCCTTAAGCAGCCTACAAACTCTCGACCGGTGCTTCCGTCGCCATCATGTGGTAATGACTATCCAGGAGTCTCTTTGTGCCCTCGACAACAGTGGACGTTCAGCAACCTTCATTTGGACCCACGACATGTGGGGATCCCGGGCAGTGAACTTGCTGACAGCCTGGCCAAACAGGCTACCAGTAAACCAATTCTGGAGATCAGCCTGCCGGAGACTGATCTTCGATCCGTCTTCCCTCGTAAAGTTTTCGCAATCTGGGACTCTGACTGGCGTACCCTCAACAAATAACTACGTGTTATCAAGGAGACACTGAATGTGTGCCAGTCATCCGTGCGAGCCACTCGCAGGGGACTCTGTTGTCCTTTGCCGGGTCCGCATCGGCCGCGCTTGGCTAACACGCGGTCACCTACATCTACATTTATACTCCGCAAGCCACCCAACGGTGTGTGGCGCAGGGCACTTTACGTGCCACTGTCATTACCTGCCTTTCTCGTTCCAGTCGCGTATGGTTCGCGGGAAGAACGACTGCCGGAAAGCCTCCGTGCGCGCTCGAATCTCTAATTTTACATTCGTTATCTCCTCGGGAGGTATAAGTAGGGGGAAGCAATATATTCGATACCTCATCCAGAAACGCACCCTCTCGAAACCTGGACAGCAAGCTACGCCGCGATGCACAGCATCTCTCTTGCAGAGTCTGCCACTTGAGTTTTCTGAACATTTCCGTAAAGCTATCACGCTTAGCAGATAACCCTGCGACGAAACGTGCCGCTATTCTTTGGATTTTCTCTATCTCCTCTGTCAACCCGACCTGGTACGGATCCTACACCGATGAGCAATACTCAAGTATAGGTCGAACGAGTGTTTTGTAATTCACCTCCTTTGTTGATGGACTACATTTTCTAAGGACTCTCCCAATGAATCTCAACCTGGTACCCGCCTTACCAACAATTAATTTTATATGATCATTCCACTTCAAATCATTCCGCACGCATACTCCCAGATATTTTACGGAAGTAACTGCTACAAGCGTTTGTTCCGCTATCATATAATCATACAATAAAGGATCCTTCTTTCTATGTATTCGCAATACATTACATTTGTCTATGTTAAGGGTCAGTTGCCACTCCCTGCACCAAGTGCCTATCCGCTGCAGATCTTCCTGCATTTCGCTGCAATTTTCTAATGCTGCAACTTCTCTGTATACTACAGCATCATCCGCGAAAAACCGCACGGAACTTCTGACACTATCTACTTGGTCATTTATATATATAGTGTGAAAAGCAATGGTCCCATAACACTCCCCTGTGGCACGCCAGATGTTACTTTAACGTCTGTGGACGTCTCTCCATTGAGAGCAACATGCTGTGTTCTGTTCGCTAAAAACTCTTCAATCCGGCCACACAGCTGGTCTGATATTCCGTAGGCTCTTACTTCGTTTATCAGGCGACAGTGCGAAACTGTATCGAACGCCTTCCGGAAGTCAAGGAAAACGGCATCTGCCTGGGAGCCTGTATCTAATATTTTCTGGGTCTCATGAACAAATAAAGCGAGTTGGGCCTCACACGATCGCTGTTTCCGGAATCCATGTTGATTCCTACATAGTAGATTCTGGGTTTCCAAAAACGACATGATACTCGAGCAAAAAACATGTTCTAAAATTCTACAACAGATCGACGCCAGAGATATAGGTCTATAGTTTTGCGCATCTGCTCGACGACCCTTCTTGAAGACTGGGACTACCTGTGCTCTTTTCCAATCATTTGGAACCTTCCGTTCCTCTAGAGACTTGCGGTACACGGCTGTTAGAAGGGGGTAAGTTCTTTCGCGTACTCTGTGTAGAATCGAATTGGTATCCCGTCAGGTCCAGTTTACTTCCCTCTGTTGAGTGATTTCAGTTGCTTTTCTATTCCTTGGACATTTATTTCCATGTCAGCCACTTTTTCCTCCCTCTAGAAGACCCACCTCGGTGTCGCTATGGCTGTCGTGCACATATTGTTGGACTGCCCAATTCTACCCGCTCTGCGGAGGACTTTCAACCTCTCCGCCATACTGCCGACAGTGTTGGGAGGCAGTGACTCAGTGGCTGCTGTTGTTTCACGTTTTACTCGTGAGGGGCGATTTTATCTGACAATATAAGAGTGGGCGTCTGCCCTCCTCTCTTGTGACCTCCACCCTCCCTCACCCTTTCTGTGCATTTTGTTTGCCTTGGTGTCCGTCTTGTCTCTATGTGTGTTCACCTCGCCATCATATCTTTTAGGCTGGAGATTTTAGTCTGTTGCAGAGTAGCTCATCCTTTTTTATTCTCGTGATCAGCCAGCCCAGGCGATCTGCTGTATTATTTTAGTACCTTCCACTACTTTTCCTTTTAGTGTACGTTTTCCCCCTTCTGGTTCGATTCTTTCATTTTCTATTTCGGTGTGGTTCCCAGTTAGTTTTACATCCTTTTACTTACCCCGACTCCTTTTGGGAATTGTTTTACCTTGCGATTTGTTGTTGTTGTTGTTGTTGTTGTCGTTGTCATCAGTCCTGAGACTGGTTTGATGCAGCTGTCCATGCTACTCTATCCTGTGCAAGCTTCTTCATCTCCCAGTACTTACTGCAGCCTACATCCTTCTGAATCTGCTTAGTGTATTCATCTCTTGGTCTTCCTCTACGATTTTTACCCTCCATGCTGCCCTCCAATACTAAATTGGTGATCCCTTGATGCCTCAGAACATGTCCTACCAAGCGATCCCTTCTTCTAGTCAAGTTGTGCCACAAATTTCTCTTCTCCCCGATTCTATTCAGTACCTCCTCATTAGTAACGTGATCTACCCATCTAATATTCAGCATTCTTCTGTAGCACCACATTTCGAAAGCTTCTCTTCTCTTCTTGTCCAAACTAGTTATCGTCCATGTTTCACTTCCATACATGGCTACACTCCAGACAAATACTTTCAGAAACGACTTCCTGACACTTAAATCTATACTCGATGTTAACAAATTTCTCTTCTTCGGAAACGCTTTCCTTGCGATTGCCAGTCTACATTTTATATCCTCTCTACTTCGACTATCATAAGATATTTTACTCCCCCAAATAGCAAAACTCATTTACTAGTTTAAGCGTCTCATTTCCCTATCTAATACCCTCAACATCACCAAATTTAATTCTACTACATTCCATTATCCTCGTTTTGCTTTTGTTGATGTTCATCTTATAGCCTCCCTTCAAGACACTGTCCATTCCGTTCAACTGCTCTTCCAGGTCCTTTGCTGTCTCTGACAGAATTACAGTGTCATCGGTAAACGTCAATGTTTTTATTTCTTCTCCATGGATTTTAATACCAAGTCTGAATTTTTCTTTTGTTTCCTTTACTGCTTGCTCAATATAGAGATTGAATAACATCGGGGAGAGGCTACAACCCTGTCTCTGTCCCTTCCCAACCACTGCTTCCCTTTCATGCGCCGGCCGTTGTGGCCGAGCGGTTCAAGGCGCTTTAGTCCGGAACCGCGCGACTACTACGGTCGCAGGTTCGAATCCTGCCTCGGGCATGCATGTGTGTGATGTCCTTAGGTTAGTTAGGTTTAAGTAATTCTCAGTTCTAGGGGACTTATGACGTCAGATGTTGAGTCCCATAGTGCTCAGAGCCATTTGAACCATTTTGAGCCCTTTCATGCCCCTCGACTCTTATAACTGCCATCTGGTTTCTGTACAAATTGTAAATAGCCTTTCGCTCCCGTCAGATAGTGAAAGAGAGTATTCCAGTCAACATTGTCGAAAGCTTTCTCTAAGTCTAGAAATGCTTGAAACGTAGGCTTGCCTTTCCTTAATCTTTCTTTTAAGATAAGTCGTAGGGTCAGTATTGCCTCACGTGTTCCAACATTTGTACGGAATCCAAACTGATCTTCCCAGAGCTCGGCTTCTACCAGTTTTTCCATTCGTGTGTAAAGAATCGGCGATTTGTTTGCATGACGAAAAAGGGACTGAAGGCGCTGTAGTTTGGTCCCTTTACACCGCAACCCAACCAACCAGTCCAGAGTAGGGGAACGCTTCGCCTTTTTTTGTGATGTTCAGGAGACAGTGTTAGCATGTGGCGCTGCGCGCTTCAGTGTTTCTCAGAGCGCTAGATGCAGGAGTTGTAAAGCACGAGTGGCTGGTTCCACAGGCAGTGTGCGATAATAGGCCGCCGCCCGTGCTGTGTGCTGCAGGTAGCCGTGCGCCCCTGACCCTGTGGACGTTGGCTCCCCTCATCTCGAACACCAGCTGCAGCGCGAGCCGCACCACCACCGCCGCCGCCGCCGCCCGCCCTCTGCTTCTGCTTAGCTTCAGCTGGCCCGCCTCGTCTCACACACAGGTGAGTCCACAACCAGTCGGTATGTACACTGAGGTCACAAAAGTGATGGGACTGCGATATGCACATATACAGATGGCGTTGGTGTCGCGTACAGTGTGTTGGTAGAGCTGTCATTTGTACTCTGGTGATTCACGCTAAAAGGTTTGCGACGTCATTATGGCCGCACAAGCGGAATTATGGCTTTTAACACGGAATAATAGGTGGAACTAGATGCATCGGACATTTCGTTTCGGAAATCGTGAGGGGAATTTAGTAGTCCGAGATCCACAGAGTCAAGAGTGTGCCGAGAATAGCAAATTTTAAGCATTACCTGTCACCACGGACGACGAAGTGGCCGACGGCCTTCACTTAACGACCGAGAGCAGAGCTTGTAATTGTTTCCCTGAGACATTCAGGTCTCTTCATTATCTACGATAATGATCGAAGCAGAAGAAATGAATTAAAATTTTTGCTGCGGCCGGGACTCGATCCCGGGTCTTCTTGCTTACTAGGCAGAAATGCTAACCATTATACCACCACAGCACGATGGTCAACATTGCTGCACGAACTCCCCCAAGTTGAGTACTCACCGCAACACAAACTTCAATTCTTATCTCCTGCTTATTTTCCCTTACATTATCACTACTGCCAGGGCTCTCAGACATTGGAATAGCACCAGAGCGTTGGACGTAATCGGAAAGTCCTGTACCACAGGTCATCTTGTAGATCTTTCCCAGTACGTCCAACGCTGGGGTGCTATTCCAATGTCAGAGAGCCCTGGCAGTAGTGATAATGTAAGGGAAAATAAGCTTTAGTTTTATTCATTCCGTCTTCAGGCCACGAGTGGCCTACCGGGACCATCCGACCGCCGGGTCATCGTTAGAAGAGGATGCGGATAGGAGGGGCATGTGGTCAGCACACCGCTCTCCCGGTCGTTATGATGGTATTCTTGACTATTCGGTCGAGTAGCTCCTCAAGTGGCATCACGAGGCTGAGTGCACCCCGAAAAATGGCAACAGCGCATGGCGGCGGGATGGTCACCCATACAGGTGCCGGCCACGCCCGACAGCGTTTAACTTCGGTGATCTCACGGGAACCGGTGTATCCAGTGCGGCAAGGCCGTTGCCAAGGGAAAATAAGCAGAAGATGTGAATTGAAGTTTGTGTTGGGGAGGGTACTCAACTCGGTTAGTTCGTGCAGCAATGTTGACCATCTTGCTGTGGTGGTATACATCTACATCTACATCTACATTGATACTCCGCAAGCCACCCAACGGTGTGTGGCGGAGGGCACTGTCATTACCTCCCTTTCCTGTTCCAGTCGCGTATGGTTCGCGGGAAAAACGACTGTCTGAAAGCCTCCGTGCGGGCTCTAATCTCTCCAATTTTACATTCGTGATGTCCTCGGGAGGTGTAAGTAGGGGAAAGCAATATATTCGATACCTCATCCAGAAACGCACCCTTTCGAAACCTGGCGAGCAAGCTACACCGCGATGCAGAGCGCCTCTCTTGCAGAGTCTGCCACTTGAGTTTATTAAACATCTCCGTAACGCTATCACGGTTACCAAATAACCCTGTGACGAAACGCGCCGCTCTTCTTTGGATAGCATTTCTGCCTAGCTTGCAAGAAGACCCGGGTTCGAGTCCTGGCCGCAGCACAAATATTAATTCATTTCTTCTATTTCGATCATTATCGAGAGCAGCGGCGTTTGCGTAGCGTTGACACTGCTAATTGACAACCAACACGGCGTGAAATAGCTGCAGAATTCAATGTGGGACAGTGCGGCGAAATCTGGCGTTGATGGACCATGGGAGCAGACGACCGACACGACATCGTCTGCAGTGCCCCTCCTGGAGTCGTGACCAAACCGTTGGACCTCAGAAGACTGGAAAACCGTGGCCCAGTCAGATCAGTTCCGATTTCAGTCGGTAAGAGCTGACGATAGGGTTGGATTGTGGTGCGGACCCCACGAAGCCGTGGATCAACGTTGTCAGAAAGGCACTGTGCAAGCTGGTAGTGGCTCCATAGTGGTGTGGACTGTGTTTATTTGGAATGGACTGGGCACTACGGTCCAGCTGTACCGATCACCGACTGGGAAATGGTTACGTTGGGCTACTTGGAGACCGTTTACAGCCAAGTTCGCAAACAAGGATGGAATTTCTATGGATGACAATGCGACGTGTCACTGGGTGACAATTGTTCGCAGTTGGTTTGAAGAACGTTCTAAACATTTCGAGCGAATCATTTGGCCACACACATCGCTCGACACGAATCCCATTGAACATTTATGGGATATAATCCAGAGGTCAGTTCGCGCACAAAATCCTGCACCGGCAACACTTTGACAATTAAGGCGGCTGTAGAAGGAGCGTGGGTCAGTATTTCTGCAGTGGGCCTCCAACGACTTGTTGAATTCATGCCACGTCGAGTTGCTGAAGTACGCCTGGCGAAAGAAGGTCCTACACGATATTAGGCGGTATCCCGTAACTTTTGTTACCTCGGTGTACATGTGTAATACACGTCCTGTTGCTTACAGCCGCCGCCATCCAGCCAGAGGCTTGTCTCTCTGCGCTGTTTGCCCACAACAGACGCAAAATGTGAAGTAGTCTCTTACTGTCTGAACTACACTAAGACACCAGTGTCTGAAGCCTCAAAATTGAAAAGTTCGCACAGAGTTCCCATGCTGGAAATATTTGTCTTTTTTTACCTATAAAGTCTACAACACAGCGGGCATAGCCAGTCAAAGGGATCCAGTAAAGGCCTCCAGTAATGTATGCGTAGAATACATGGTGATGGTGACCTGAGACTCGCTGGCTTCGCTGACTCACAACGAAACTGTAGCCTTCCAACCTAACTTAGAAGTCCGTTTGGGCCACGCCACAGGTAAGTCCCTTCACAATCTACTTTCCAAAAAATAATATTGCTGCAAAATAAATATTGTCATTGTGCTGTTATATCCCTGTTTGCGAATGTATATTGTTCGTATCTGTAGCTTTAATACCCAACCATTTAATCCCAAACTTGTAAGGTAAAAGCTACACAGACGGTAGAGAATCCTGAACTAATTATTTGGAGTAGTGATCTCTGTACTGCTTGGATGGAGATATCTGATCTCAGAGCATGGAACTTCGACATGCCTGCAAATTATGCTCATCTGCCCAGTCTGCCAAGTTGTAATTAGGCAAAAAAAATCCACCTGTCTGTACGTGCTAAAGGATTATTATTTCTGGCTTTGAGCTTTGTATGAATGTGCGATGAATAGTCTGATGTGGGACCAGAATCGAGAAGTCTTTTCATTATGCGTCACCGACCCAGCCGGGAATCGAATCCGGGCCCTTAGCATGGCATTCCTTTGCGCTGCCCACTTTTTTTTTAATATCTCATATTGTTCGTTGAATTCGTTCGGGGCGGACGTCCGACAGGTGGTTGAGTATGACATCATGTACAGTGAGACGCGAGAAAGGCCGTATTCCCGTACAGGTGAATCATTTTACTTGAAGGTCGCCTGCAGCTGTACGGGAATATACAGGTTGTTGACGCATGGTGACGACGTATAGAATTTTGGGTCTGGCCGTGAGTCGTGCACGGATAGCCGAATGGTAAGGCGGCCGCTCGCGACTAGCGGAAAATCCGGGTTCGAGTCCCGGTCAGGCTCAAATTATCATTGTCGTCATTCCATTCTAAAGCTGGTAGTTGTCCATATTCGCAACTACGAATACATTTAATGTATTTCATAACGGCTGTAATCGCTTTAGTGCAATTGAGAATAACACAGGAACTGCAATAGATCGTATTAGTGTCTTCTGGCTGCGCGAGGCTAGTCCGACGAAATCGCTAAACGGATTCGAGCATGTCGCTAAGTACAACAGGGGCGATGACACAGTGTGTTTACTGATGTTTGCTTCCACTTGGTCAGTGCAGCAATGAGGCAAAACTCTAGAGGTGAGAAAAATGTCAGGCGCAATTTGGGAAGACGTTCGGTGACAACTAGCAGCAAGTCGACGTAGCCAAAGAACTACTAAAGAGATGATAACATACACGGGCTACACACTCTTAACTTAAGAAGACGGTTCCGCAAAACTTATAAATATTTGATAAAACATCACGATTCACTGCCAAGAGCTGGTGATAAAGATTTACGCACATCAGAAAAACTTTTGCATCACCTCGGTTTATGAGAGTTCCGGAACCTGTACAGAAAATTGATCAACATAAACATCATTTCCGCCCTTCTTATTGCTGATGAAAACCACACATTGCATGTTGTACCACCATACAGCGAGACCTTCAGAGGTGGTGGTCCAGATTGCTGTACACACCGGTACCTGTAATACCCAGTAGCGCGTCCTCTTGCGTCGCTGCACGTCTGTATTCTTCGTAGCATACTATTCACAAGTTCATCAAGGCACTGTTCGTCCAGGTTGTCCCACTCCTCAAAGGCGATTCGGCGTAGAGCCCTCAGAGTGGTTGGTGGGTCGCGTCGTCCATAAACAGCCTTTTTAAATCTATCCCAGGCATGTTCGATAGGGTTTATGTCTGGAGAACATGCTAGCCACTTTACTCGAGCGACGTCGTTATGCTGATGGAAGTCATTCACAAAATGTGCACGATGGGAGCACGAGTTGCCCTCTATGAAGACGTATGCCTCGCCATGCTGCCGATATGGTTGCACTATCGGTCGGAGGATGGCATTCACGTATCGTACAGCCGTTACGGCGCCTTCCATGACCACCAGCGGCGTGCGTCGGCCCCACATAATGCCACCCCAAAATAGTAAGGAACCTCCACCTAACTGCACTCGCTGGACAGTGTGTCTAAGGCGTTCAGCCTGACCGGGTTGCCTCCAAACACGTCTCCGACGATTGTCTGGTTGAAGGCATATGCGACACACATCGGTGAAGAGAACGTGATTCCAATCCTGAGCGGTCCATTCGGCATGCCCTTGGGCCCATCTGTACCGCGCTGCATGGTGTCGTGGTTGCAAAGATGTACCTCGCCATGGTCGTCGGGAGTAAAGTTGCGCATCATGCAGCCTATTGCGCACAGTTTGAGTCGTATCGCGACGCCCTGTGGCTGCACGAAAAGCATTGTCCAAGAATGTGGCGTTGCTGTCAAGGTTCCCCCGAGCCATAATCCGTGGGTAGCGGTCATCCACTGCTGCCTGAGCGAGGCATGTCATCGACAGTTCCTGTCTCTCTGTGTCTCCTCCGTAGTTCACTCCGAGACGCCTGGACGCTTCCGTTGTTCAGAGCCCTTCCTGGCACAAAGTGACAATGCGGGCGCGATCGAACCGCGGTATTGACCGTCTAGGTTGAACTACAGACAATACGAGCCGTGTACCTCCTTCCTGGTGGAATGACTGGAACTGATTGGCTGTCGGACTCCTCCGTCTAATAGGTGGTGCCCATGCATGGTTGTTTACATCTTTGGGCGGGTTTAGTGAAATCTCTGAAGAGTCAAAGGCACTGTGTCTGTGATACAATATCCACAGTCAACGTATATCTTCAGGACTTCTGGGAACTGGGGTGATGCAAAACTTTTTTTGACATCTGTATTATACGAACACTTTCGGCCCACAGGCTATCAGGGTTGTGTGCGAGAAGTAGTCACAAAGTTTCATTTATCACCTCGTAAAAAAAGAAGATACGTAATTATTCGTCGCACACCGAAATCCTGGCACCAGTGTACCATAGCACGCAGCTAGTGGAGGCAAAGCTAAACGGCGGAGCCCGTTGATAAAAGTAGCGTGCGGTAATTCGCTTTCGGTAGCAGCTAATGCGGTGCAGCTATGTCAGGCAATCGAGGTAACTCCTTTGGCAGTGTCGACTGGGCCAACACAGCCGAACGTTTCCGCTGCAGTTGACTACATGTTACCGCGTAATATTCCCTTCCATCAACGCGCTACGCTGTCTTGTTTTGGCACCTGCAGCGGCGGGCTACGCCACTGTAGCGCGTTCATTTCAGTGTGAAGCAGGACTGCTGACGTTCTGTGCTGCACCTACAAAGAAACAAAAAAAAGATTGGGACATAATTTTTTCTGGGTGATCCCATAAAGTCGCACCATAATTAAAAAAAAAAAACCATAACATGGAAACTATTAAGAGACAGACAGAATACCGTGATTTTTTGTTTAGCTTTAGTAGTTCTCGAAGTTCTGTTTTAGTTATCCTAGAATTTCAGTGTGTGCTCCAGCCGTCGCCCGTAGAACGTTGTTGTTGTTGTGGTCCTCAGTCCTGAGACCGGTTTGATGCAGCTCTGCATGCTACTCTATCTTGTGCAAGTTTCTTCATCTCCCAGTACCTACTGCAACCTACATCCTTCTGAATCTGTTTAGTGTATTCATCTCTTGGTCTCCCTCTACGATTTTTACCCTCCACGCTGGCCTCCAGTATTAAATTGTTGATCCCTTGATGCCTCAGAATATGTCCTCCCAACCGATCCCTTCTTCTAGTCAAGTTGAGCCACAAGCTTCTCTTCTCCCCAGTCCTATTCAATACCTCTTCATTAGTTATGTGATCTACCCATCTAATCTTCAGCATTCTCCTGTAGCACCACATTTCGAAAACTTCTATTCTCTTCTTGTCCAAACTATTTATCGTCCATGTTTCACTTCCATACATGGCTACACTCCATACAAATACTTTCAGAAACGACTTCCTGACACTTAAATCTATACTCGATGTTAACAAATTTCTCTTCTTCAGAAACGCTTTCGTTGCCATTGCCAGTCTACATTTTATATCCCCTCTACTTCGACCATCATGTTATTTTGCTTCCCAAAGAGGAAAACTCCTTTACTACTTTAAGTATCTCATTTCCTGATCTAATTCCCTCAGCATCACCCGACTTAATTCGACTACATTCCATTATCCTCGTTTTGCTTTTGTTGATGTTCATCTTATACCCTCCTTTCAAGACACTGTCCAGTCCGTTCAACTGCTCTTCCGCGTCCTTTGCTGTCTCTGACAGAATTACAATGTCATCGGCGAACCTCAAAGTTTTTATTTCTTCTCCAAGGATTTTAATAGCTACTCCGAATTTTTCTTTTGTTTCCTTCACTGCTTGCTCAACATACAGATTGAACAACATCGGGGATAGGCTACAACCCTGTCTCACTACCCTTCCAACCACTGCTTCCCTTTCATGTTCTTCGACTCTTATAACTGCCATCTGGGTTCTGTACAAATTGTAAATAGCCTTTAGATCCCTGTATTACCCCTGCCACCTTCAGAATTCGAAAGAGAGACGTTATGGCCCCTGTACAGATCAGTATTTCAGTCTCAACAGTTATGACTCTTCATCGACTCGTGCACGAAGGACAGGAGTGTTATTCACTGGTGTTGCGCATATGCGAACCTCGACCTAACCCCACGGTAAGAAGTCTAATAGAGTGACAATCTGCAGAAGACGAGAGGGTGGGGGGGGGGGGGGGGGGGGAGTGTTTCCGATGGGGCTGTCGCGTCTTCCCAACCTGTCAGGAAATGTCACACCATATGTTCCAACTCCAATATGGAATTGCACCATCACGCCGGCAGTTGATGGACGGGTGCAGCTCTTCGATCTGTGGCAGCAGGGGACGTCCACTTGGAGGAAGGTATTTGACACTGCCTGTCTCGCTAAAGTTTTTGAACCAACTCATTACGCTGGTTTTGCCTGCACCTCTACACCCCCCCCCTCACCCCCACCCCCCCTTGCCTCATACCCACACACTAGCGTCAAGCGGTAGCGTTGTCAAACATTTAAGCGTGCATACTAGATGGCACGTTGCGCATTCTCTTGCTATGTTGCCATTTCTATACACTCTGCTGCAACGGGCAAAGGGAAAAAATCGTGAGAGTTGGTAAACACTTGACAGCAAACCGCGATGCTATATCTCTAATAGTTTGCAAGTTGTGAGGGGCGTTCAATAAGTAATGCTACACTTTTTTTTTCTGACGCCAGATCGGTATCACTTAGGATTCCAGTACACCGAATTATTTGCCATTGTTCTGGCTAGAAAACCGTATTTTTAAACGTAATCTTCGTTCAATGCGACGGCCTTACTGACTTTACTCGGAGTGCCTGTGTTCCCGCATGGTTCCATCCTACTGGTCGAATTCGGAGCCAACACCTTGTTGCATCTCTAACCTCCGCATCATTCGACATGTTGCTTCCCGTGGAGTGCTTCCTTCATTTATTGCTTCCCGTGGAATGCATCCTTCATTGGGCCAAGCGAATGGAATTCGGAAGGTGAGAGATCCGGGCTGTAGGGTCGATGAGGGAGAAAAGTGCAATTAGGTTTTGTGACTGATGGACGAGTGTGTTAGCACTACAGAGACGTTCGGTTGTGCGGCGATCCCCTCGATTGAGAGTGTCCGTACGTTCCAACATTGCAGCATTCACATCTGTTTGCCGCCGACCGGCAACCTGGAGATCGGACAGGCTTGCGCGACACTTTGCGATGATCAATGACACCTCGCCCAACGACTCACCGTGCTTTTGTTCTCTGCCAAGTCTCCGTAGACATCCTGCAAGCGCCTGTGAGTAACTGCGATGCTGTGGTTTTCCGTCGAAAGAAACACTGCGTCGAACGCTCCTCCGTTACAGCGCCGTCCATCGGAACTTCAGGGGCTGAAGCGGAAATATTCGACGGTGTACCGCAACTCATTCCGCATATTTTTTTTTTTTTTTTTTTTTTTTTTTTTTTTTTTTTTTTTTTTTTTTTTTTTGGCCGAAATTGGCCGAGGAAAGAAGTGTCGCCGTTACTTAATGAACTCTCGGCGTATGATTTTTTGAAAACGGTAGCCGGACTTTATGGAGAGGCTGTGTGTGTGAGGTTAGCGGCCGCGGTGAGTCAGCTAGGACGTGTGGTGTAATATCGAGCCGGCGCGGCCGTGACCCACATCACATCCCGCCCAGCCCCCATTCTCCGCGACCGGCCGCGGCCGCGGGCTTTCTTCCTCTGGAAATGAGCCGGCTGCCGCGCCTTCCCCCTGTGCCATTACCAACCAACATGCTTGATACGCCCGCTAAAGGCCTGGCCAGACAGAATCCGGCCTGCCGCTGAGATGGACGGCGCAGCGGGAGGCGGGGCCCTTCAGCGGCCAGGGTCTACACACAGGCAACGGCCGGCAGCAGCGACTCTTTATTATATCTCTTAAAAAAATGTGTAATATATTTTAGAGGAAACACTCTCCTAGTAAATTTGTTTGTCCTTTGATTTATCGTGATCTGTTATTGATTTTTAGTGAAGTTAGTATTTACGTTTAGCTTTCAAACAAATACAAAAGAGATATAATAAGCAAAATAATGAATTTCGTAGGTTGCCAATTACGTATTATATCTGGTTTTATCGACCGCCAGGGTCCCTACAAATTACTGTAAATGCAATAGCGTAGTATTACGCAGCTCCAGTTCACTGATCTGAAATTATTACTATCACAGAAAATAGACAAGTTTTAATAAAATTATTTCGCTGGATTCCTTCAATTAATCTCATTGAATATTTTTACAGAATTTCTTCCGCTCCGGCTATCAGACATTGTGCTGTTAAAAAATATTTTATTTGTACCACGTAATGGCGGCTAATTGTTAACAGTCAGAGATCACTGTTACGCGCTCCGCAGCAGCTGGAAACATGGTAAATAATTTTCATTAAATATCATTTCTTAAGATAAATGTGGCGTAGGTTCTTGAAATAACACACGGAGATCACTTTATACTAATATATTTTTACTAGGACACAGTTTACACCATTAAATATTTGCAATTACGTCACGACAGAAACAAATGCAAGCGCAGCATAATAGCCTGCGTACCTTATTCCAGCTAACACCAGAACGAACAGAACAAAACAGACTAGGCAGAAGACTGAGCATTGCATTGTGTTTTATAATCTTACAAAGATAATAATACTTCTTTTAATTACTTACACATAATCTCATACAATAAAAATAATGTCTTTTCTGCATCTATCGATCTATATTGTATATTTTTACAGTTGGTGTTATTACCTTTCGCAGATAAATCGATGTTTGCAGTTCATTTTGAGTCACATACAGTCATTTTTTATTATGTTTCACCTCGATAATGGTGAATATTGCAAAAGGGACACATCTTGGTGCGTCAGCTCTTAACACTGTGGAAAGGGCCGAACCCCATGATTAAGCTTGCATGCGTAGCGCGATTGTCTTGGCGTTAGACGATTTGGAAGCTTCACGAGGGACACGTTATCTTTGTGCGAGGAAATGAGTAGCTCACACTAGCGATACCAAATGGCACTAAGAGGAGGAGATGTTGGGTGCACGAAATTGATAGCAAGAGAGAGAGCTTAGGAGAATACGATCGTCTGTGTATTGATCTAGAGTCTGACGAAGATAGGTTCTTCAAATATTTTCGTATGTCGCGAGAATGTTTCGAGGAACTGCATCGCCTGATAAAATGTATCACCGAGAAGTGCACAACGAACTGGAGAAAGCCAATTGATACAAGGCACAGACTAGCCATTTGTTTGAGGTAAGTTTTACGATTTGTGGCCTCTTTGTGCTTCAAACAGAAGTCATATAATTTATTCTAGTTCAGTTTTGCTCTATCATATGAAAGGTTCGGCGGAAGAAAGTGCTATCACACAACGTAGTTACGAGTGGAGTGATAAATTTATCTGCAGTGTTTACAAATACAGCAAACGATAATATCTAGTTCCGTATGTCCCGCTAGAGAGAGAACTTTCTACTTAATGGATTGTTTTGTTTCATTGTATTCGTAACATTGTCATTGAATGTAAACAAACATATCTTTGGTCGTTAACTTATCTATTCGTTCTATCGGCATAATTTATTTTAATCTTTTCAACATACTTGACTGCAGGCGACAGTCACCAGACCATAGCTTTTTCTTTTCGGTTAGGACGTTCAACAGTCTCAGAAATTGTGAAACAAGTGTGCCAGGCAATATGGACTGTTGTACAACCCAAGTATTTACCTACTCCTACAACAGAGATGTGGAAGAAATCTGAAGAAGGGTTTCTAGAACTTTGGGAGTTTCCGAACTGCCTTGGAAGCATAGGCGGAAAGCGTATCAGGTTAAAATGCCCGATCCCAGTTCTTCTGTTACAAACAATTCTTTTCGCTGGTTCCTCGTTGATCCATTCTGCGAGTTTACAGTAGTTGATATCGGAAATTATGGACGTCACAGTGACAACACTATTTCTGAGAATGCATGCACTACGAGCTGCAAGACAAAGACAGCCCCACGCCGCCGCTTCCAGTGTGATAACAGAGCAGTTGAGTGCGCCAATACAGGCAAGCAGCCGCTCCGGCTTGCGGCGAATCTGTAATCTGCCGGTGTGGCAGGCCGGCTGCCGGTGCGTCAGAGCCGCACTCTGAGACCGCCGCCGTACAATAACGAGCGATTCAGCAGTGCGGCCTGCTGGGTGCGGTTGAAGCCCTCATTCTGTCTGGCCAGGCCTTAAACCCGCTGGGCAGAACAGGTAATAGGATTGTGCGAAGGGCCAAATGTTGAGGTCAGTTTCTCCTAATAGTCATTTATTGTAATTTAATAACCTTTACATCCAAAGCGGCACATAGCCGGACCTTTACGGAATGCAACTCTTTCACGGCTGAAGGCCTCCAAGCAAGAAATCTTTTAAAAAATGATTAAAATAGCTATAAAATAATAAAAAAACATCACAGCAAGGTAGATAGAACCAACATATGCAAGGTGCAATACAAACGGCTAAAGGCCACAATTAGGTTTGAAAATTTTAAAATATATTACCATAAACTTTTAAAGACAGAAGGCCGCAATGTTTAAGCTTGAAAGATTAATTAAAGAATTAATTTTTCAAAGTCTTTAAGAGAAAAGAAAAAATAACCATTAGCCTTAAATTTTAAGCTGCTGAAAACAGATAATTAAACACCGGTGACACTCAGAAGCCTCCAGGGAGGTCGGTCTGCCCTCGTTGACTTAGGGACTTAGGCGAGACAGGTGGTGAGCCCAACTACATTTGATCCGTCGGAACCCAACTACGTGACAGCGACGGACCGACCGACACACGACTTGCTTGGAATATGAAATATGTATTAGCTATCAAACTACACTCAACTACCGGCCGGTGTGGCCGTGTGGTTCTAGGCGCGTCAGTATGGAACCGCGCGACAGGTACGGTCGCAGGTTCGAATCCTGCCTCAGGCATGGATGTGTGTGATGTCCTTAGGTTGGTTAGGTTTAAGTAGTCCTAAGTTCTAGGGGACTGATGATCACAGATGTTAAGTCCCATAGTGCTCAGAGCCATTTGAACCCATTTGATGACCTCAGATGTTAAGTCCCATTGTGCTCAGAGCCATTTGAGCCATTTTTGAACACACGGCTTCGAATCTCATTGCCTGAAGTAGAAGGGTCTACAGTAATGAGTCCCGCTTGGAACTGAGCCCTGATGACGAGAGGAGAAGTCTCTGGAGACGCCCCGGACAGCGGGGGGACATCTACCCGATTGTCGTCCGCCATAGGCCCGACAGCCACGAGCCATGGTCTGGCGGACACGACGCCACCTACAGTCACTTTCGCGTCGATCTGACCGTAAAGACAGAAGCGACACTCGTCGCTGACATCACTGACTTGGCTGCGCACCATAAAAATCCCCGTTATCTGCGGCATAGTGTCAGCGATTTACTACGCATAGCAACACGAGATCTCAACCCACTTTCCAGTAGCCACTTCCTGACTGATCATGGCGACACTTTACGTGTAACCTGTGCCCGAATTTCAGCCGTTACCACTTACCATTCGTCAAGAAAGGCAGTGGTGTAGTGCTTTCGGAAGGATCCTTGCCGACTCTGACTGCGTCACTATTTTCCTACGTTGTCGCCGCTCTTTCTGCAGACATTGCACTACATTCAGCTGTCCGTGCGATCTTCCGCCAGTGAATCTACCTTTCTTGAAGTCCAAAAGCTGGCAGTAGGCCGCACGTTACCGTTTTCTGACCTCGTTGCGTTGCGATCTCCACCTGTGAAGTTTCAGCAGCGTAACCTACATCCAGTAGCCACCACGTATTCTCACCATTCTGCGTCAGTAAGATTGTTTTTCTTCTGTACCGAAAATAAGAACGAAAGGAGGACGTAATATCAATCAACTCATCTGACTAGTGTGGAAGTGCTGGAGTACCAGCTTGCCGGCGTTCGATCAAGGTGTCGATGGTGTAAAACTTTCCATTTGCTTGTGTACGAATATACACTATGGTGAGAAAAAATCACGGAATACCTCGTAATATGTCATCTCGTTTTGCCCATCCGAGAGCAGCAACTCCACACGGCTTGGACTCAACAAGTCGTTGTAAGTCCCATGCAGAAATATTGAGCCATTCTGTCAGTACAGCCGTCTATATTTGCCAAGTGTTGCCGGCGCAGGATTTTGTTCCATTATGTCCATACATGTTCGATGCGATTCATGTCCGGCGACCCGGGTGGCTACATCATTCGCTCGAATCGTTCCGAATGTTCTTCAAACCAGTCGGGAACAATTCTGGCCCGGTGACATGGCGCATTGTCATCCTCAAAAATTCCATCGTTTTTTGGGAACGTGGCTCCATGAGTAGTTGCCGAGTGATCTCGAAGTAACCTAGCATCCAGAGGACCCAGAACGTTGCGTGTAAATACACTCGACAACATTTATGGAGCCATTACTACCTTGCACAGTTCCGTGTTGACAACTTGAGTCCGTGACTTCGTGGAGTCTCAGCGACACTCGAACCCAGCCGTCAGCTCCTACCAACTGAACACTGGACTCGTCTGATCAGGCCACTTTTTTCTAGTCGTTTGGGGGCGCAACCGGTACGGTCACGAGCCCAGGAGATGTTGTGCTGTTAGGAAGGGCAGTTTCGACCGTCGTCTGGTGCCACAGCCCACAACGGCAAATTTCGCCAAACTGTCCAAACGGATACGTTCGTCTTGCTGAGAGGTGATGCCCGAAATTTGGTACTCTCGGCGTCTTTGATACTGTGGCTTTCAGAATATTGAATACCCTAACGATTCCCTGAATGGAACGTCCTACGTCTTAAGCTGCATCTACATCTATACTCCGCAAGCCACCTGACGCTGTGTGGCGGAGGGCACCTTGAGTACCTCTATCGGTTCTCCCTTCTATTCCAGTCTCGTATTGTTCGTGGAAAGAAAGATTGTCGGTATGCCTCTGTGTGGGCTCTAATCTCTCTCATTTCATCCTCATGGTCTCTTCGCGAGATACACGTAGGAGGGTGCAATATACTGCCTGACTCCTCGGTGAAGGTATGTTCTCGAAACTTCAACAAAAGCCCGTACCGAGCTACTGAGCGTCTCTCCTGCAGAGTCTTCCACTGGAGTTTATCTGTCATCTCCGTAACGCTCTCGCGGTTACTAAATGATCCTGTAACGAAGCGCGCTGCTCTCCGTTGGATCTTCTCTGCTCTTCTATCAACCCTATCTGGTACGGATCCCACACTGCTGAGCAGTATTCAAACAGTGGACGAACAAGCGTACTGTAACCTACTTCCTTTGTTTTCGGATTGCATTTCCTTAGAATTCTTCCAATGAATCTCAGTCTGGCATCTGCTTTCCCGACGATTAATTTTATATGGTCATTCCATTTTAAATCACTCCTAATGCGTACTCCCAGATAATTTATGGAATTAACTGCTTCCAGTTGCTGACCTGCTATATTGTAGCTAAATGATAAGGGATCTTTCTTTCTATGTATTCGCAGCACATTACACTTGTCTACATTGAGATTCAATTGCCACTCCCCGCACCATGCGTGAATTCGCTGCAGATCCTCCTGCATTTCAGTACAATTTTCCATTGTTACAACCTCTCGATACACCACAGCATCATCCGCAAAAAGCCTCAGTGAACTTCCGATGTCATCCACAAGGTCATTTGTGTATATTGTGAATAGCAACGGTCCTACGCCACTGCCATGCGGCACGCCTGAAATCACTCTTACTTCGGAAGACTTCTCTCCATTGAGAATGACGTGCTGCGTTCTTTTATGTAGAAACTCTTCAGTCCAGTCACACAATCGGTCTGATAGTCCATGTGCTCTTACTTTGTTTATTGAACGACTGTGGGGAACTGTATCGAACGCCTTGCGGAAGTCAAGAAACACGGCATATACCTGGGAAGCCGTGTCTATGGCCCTCTGAGTCTCGTGGACGAACAGCGCGAGCTGGGTTTCACACGATCGTCTTTTTAGAAACCCATGCTGATTCCTACAGACTAGATTTCTAGTCTCCAGAAAAGTCATTGTTATTGTTGTTGTTGTGGTTTTCAGTCCAGACACTGGTTTGATACAGCTCTGCATGCTACTCTATCTTGTGCAAGCTTGTTCATTTTCCAGTACCTACTGCAACCTACATCCTTCTGAATCTGTTTGGTGTATTCACCTCTTGGTCTCACTCTACGATTTTTACCCTCCGCGCTGCCCTCCAATACTAAATTAGTGATCTCTTGATGCCTCAGAACATGACCTAACAATCGATCGCTTCTTCTAGTAAAGTTCTGCGACAAATTTCTCTTCTGCCAAGTTCTATTCAGTACCTCGTCATTAGTTACGTGATCTACCCATCTAATCTTCAGTATTTTTCTCTAGCATTACATTTCGAAAGCTTCTATTCTCTTCTTGCCCAAACTATTTATCGTCCATGTTTCACTTCCATACATGGCTACACTCCATACAAATACTTTCAGAAACGACTTCCTGACACTTAAATCAATACTCGATGTCAACAAATTTCTCTTCTTCAGAAACGCTTTCCTTGCCATTGCCAGTCTACATTTTGTATCCTCTCTACTTCGACCATCATCAGTTATTTTGCTCCCCAAATAGCAAAACTCCTTTACTACTTTAAGTGTCTCATTTCCTAATCTAATACCCTCAACATCACCCGATTTAATTCGACTACATTCCATTATCCTCGTTTCGCTTTTGTTGATGTTCATCTTATACCCTCCTTTCAAGACACTGTCCATTCCGTTCAACTGCTCTCCCGCGTCCTTTGCTGTCTCTGACAGAATTACAATGTCATCGGCGAACCTCAAAGTTTTTATTTTTAAGTTTTTATTTTTAATACCTACTCCGAATTTTTCTTTTGTTTCCTTTACTGCTTGCTCAATATACAGATTGAATAACATAGGCGAACATAATGCGTGTTCCAAAATTCTACAACTGATCGACGTTAGAGATATAGGTCTATAGTTCTGTACGACGTCCCTTCTTGAAATCGGGCATGACCTGTTCCAATCGCTTGGAACGCTACGCTCTTCTAGAGACCTACGGTACACCGCTGCAAGAAGGGGGGCAACTACGATCCGCGTTCAAAGTCTGTGAATTCTCGTCGTGCGGTCACAGTGACGTCGGACGCCTTTTGACGTGAATGATCCGAAGTACAAATGGGAGCTCCGCTAATGCACTGCCGTTTTCTGTCTTGTGTACGCAACACTGCAGCAGTCTGTATTATGAGCATATCGCTGCCTCGCGACTTCAGTCACGACAGTGTGGAGAGAGGAACGGTGGCAGTCGGAGAAGGGCCAGCAGCCGGCTGGTGGGGCCTTCGGAAGACGGTGAGTCAGTGAGGCCGGCGGCAGCTCGGCAGCTCGGCCGCTGAGGTCAGGCCGCGCCGCCCCGCCGCTCTCTCTGCGCAGTTCCTCGCCCGGGCAGCAGGACGGCGCTCGCATCGTCCAACCCCCTCCCTCTCTGAAGGCGTTCCTCTGGCAGGTGCACCACTTTCTTCTCTCTCACCATCCCACTCGTAAAGATGCGTCTTTGACACGAGTGAAATTTGCCAAAAATTTGCTGTACCCGGATAACTTATTTTTCGGGTAACCGATCATTTGCCAAAACATATTGCATCATTGTTCGTAAGAATATGAAACAGAAAACACTGAATTAAAAACAAAACAGTACTCCCGTACTGCGTGACAAAACAGTGAAACTCCCATAACACACATTCAGAATGACGTACACTCCTTCAGTGGGGGATGTAACTGGCTAGAATTTAAATTTTCTGCGACGGGCGGAACGACCACCACAGTGAATTACTGACCTACGTGTTCGCTGTTGGTAGCAGGCCTCGTACGCTATGCAGGGTGGTCCACTGATCGTGACCGGGCCAAATGTCTCACGAAATAAGCGTCAAACGGAAAAAGTTGAAAGAACGAAACTCGTCTAGCTTGAAGGGGGAAACCAGATGGCGCTATGGTTGGCCCGCTAGATGGCGCTGCCATAGGTCAAACGGATATCAACTGCGTTTTTTTTAATAGGAACCCCCATTTTTTATTACATATTCGTGTAGTACGTAAAGAAACATGAATATTTTAGTTGGACCACTTTTTTCGCTTTGTGATAGATGGCGCCGTAATAGTCACAAACGTATAAATACGTGGTATCACGTAACATTCCGCCAGTGATACATTACCCATGTTAAAATGAACCGTTTACCATTTGCGGAAAAGGTCGATATCGTGTTGATGCAGGCTATTGTGATCAAAATGCCCAACGGTCGTGTGCTATGTATGCTGCTAGGTATCCTGGATGACATCATCCAAGTGTCCGGACCGTTCGCTGCATAGCTATCTTATTTAAGGAAACAGCAAGTGTTCAGCTACATGTGAAACGTCAACCACGAGCTACAACAAATGATGATGCCCAAGTAGGTTTTTTTGCTGCTGTCGCGGCTAATCCGCACATCAGTAGCAGACAAATTGCGCGAGAATCGGGAATCTCAAAAACGTCGGTGTTGAGAATGCTACATCAACATCGATTGCACCCGTACCTTATTTCTATGCTCCAGGAATTGCATGGCGACGACTTTGAACGTCGTGTACAGTTCTGCCAATGGGCACAAGAGACATTACGGGACGATGACAGAGATTTTGCACGCGTTCTATTTAGTGACGAAGCGTCATTCACCAACAGCAGTAACGTAAACCGGCATAATATGCACTATTGGGTAACGGAAAATCCACGATGGCTGCGACATGTGGTAATCGACGACCTTGGCGGGTTAATGTACGGTGCTGCATTATGGGAGGAAGGATAATTGGCCCCCATTTTATCGATGGCAATCTAAATGGTGCAATGTATGCTGATTTCCTACGTAATGTTCTACCGATGTTACTACAAGATGTTTCACTGCATGGCAGAATGGTGATGTACTTCCAGTATGATGGATGTTCGGCACATAGCACGCGTGCAGTTGAAGCGGTATTGAATAGCATATTTCAGGACAGGTGGATTGGTCGTCGAAGCACCATACCATGGCCCGCACGTTCACCGGATCTGAGGTTCCCAGATTTCTTTCTGTGGGGAAAGTTGAAGGATATTTGCTATCGTGATCCACCGACAACGCCTGACAACATGCGTTAGCGCATTGTCAATGCATGTGCGAACATTACGGAAGGCGAACTACTCGCTGTTGAGAGGAATGTCGTTACACGTATTGCCAAATGCATTGAAGTTGACGGACACCATTTTGAGCATGT
Organism: Schistocerca piceifrons; assembly: GCF_021461385.2. Classification (NCBI taxonomy): domain Eukaryota; kingdom Metazoa; phylum Arthropoda; class Insecta; order Orthoptera; family Acrididae; genus Schistocerca; species Schistocerca piceifrons. Next base: position 203,897,720 of record NC_060146.1, on the reverse strand, counting down.
ATTGCATTGATGTGGTATTTACAGGTAATCACGCTGTAACAGCATGTGTTCTCAGAAATGATATGTTCACAAAGGTACGTGTATCACATTGGAACAACCGAAATAAAATGTTCAAACGTACCTACGTTCTGTATTTTAATTTAAAAAACCTGCCTGTTACCAACTGTTCGGTTAAAATTGTGTACCATATGTTTGTGACCATTGCAGCGCCATCTATCACGGAGCGAAAAATGTAGTGCAACTAAAACAATGATATTTATTTACGACTTCAGGAATATGTAATAAAAATGGGGGTTCCTATTAAAAAAAGAAAACGCAGTTGATATCCGTTTGACCTATGGCAACGCCATCTAGCGGGCCAACCATAGCGCCATCTAGTTTCCCCTTTCAAGCTAGACAAGTTTCGTTCTTTGTAGTTTTTTCGTTTGACGCTTATTTCGTGAGATATTTGGCCTGGTCACGATCAATGGACCACCCTGTGTAAGGGGCACGAACTGCGTCAGATGAGTGATCACTGTGAAAGTTATGGAGATGCCGCATAGTTGTGTGAGACAGTGTTATCAGAACCTGAACAGAAAGAGGCCTCATTTTTGGGTCTTCGTTTCGCCAAGTGGTGGAATCGCACAATACTTATATTTGTCTGGCTTTCGGATGTGACAGTCGACCTATGTTGGACCGCGTGGGAACCTGAGGGTCGGAATACTCGTCGTCAAAAGTTCCGGTCGAACACGTTTGTCTAGCAAAAGGGAGTGGTAGTCCTCCAGGCTCATGGTAACTTCTTCACATTTGCGCTATCGACCGGATAACAAGTACTGCATCCCCTGCATCGTTCTGTGTCATCGGTCGGAGACAAACAGCAGGGGGAGGAAGGAATTACCGTCCCGTGCGTAGGGCCTTAACACAGACGGCTGTATTTGGAGTAGCATGACCAGGAAGCGTGAACTGCTTGATGGACGGTGTCTGTGTTCAACGGTGAATCGCGGTACCGCACTGCCCCAGACAACTATCGTCGGTGAGCGTGGCAACGCCCTGGGAAGAAGACCTTAGACTTCCAATGTTTAGGAGAGGCACGGCGGTGTCCCTCCTGAAGTTATGGTGAGTGGAGCCGTCTGCTATGCCTTCACGTCACAGCTGGCAGCGATTGAGGGAATTATGACGACACAGCCGTCCGTCACGGACATCCTGCTCCTTCGTGTGTTAGCTCTCATGCGACAGTATCGTGTTGCCATTTTTCATCAGGGCATTGCTCCTCCACCCATGCTTCGCGTCTCTATGTGGGACCAGCTCAGATGTCATTTCGTCACAGTGCCAGTATCAGGATATCAACGACAGCTACAACATTTTTAATGGAATACGCCGCTATTTGACTGTTTTATTGTTTATTTAAGTACAACCCGAGTTTGGGCCTTTTATGCCATTTCCAAGTATTTGATTTTAGGTCTTTAACATATATTGGAGGATAGTTAACATGTTGTCAAGCCCACAGTGACAACATGTCAAGTGTCCTGCAATATATGTTACAGACATAAAATCAAATACTTGGAAATGGCATAAAAGGCCCAAACTCGGGTTGTACTTAATAAAACAGTCAAATGGGGGCGTATTCCATTAAAAAATATTGTATGACTGTTGCTCAGAAACTTCAAAAACTGTTTACAGTTAAAACAATTGTGTGGGCTTTCCCGGCGTAATAAGTCTTGAAAGTCTCTACGTGTTTGCTGCCAGAGGTGCACGAAGAGGAACATAGATTGGTGACCTTTCTTCCTTATGCTGGAGGCTTATCGTTTAACATTGGACGAATTTTAAGGAATTTTATCATTAAGAGTGTGTTCCTTCCACCTGGCACTACTCGGCTCTGTGAAACATGATTTGGGGCTTAAGAAACCTGGTGTGTACAAAATTCCGTGTCAATGTGGGAAGGCTTACATTGGCCGTTCGATTCGCACAGTGCATGGCAGGTGTGTGGAACATCGCCGTCATACGAGGCTACAACAGCCGGTAAAATTGGCAGTAGCAGAACTCTGCCTAAATGAGGGACACAGTATGAAATTTGATGAAACTGTCGTACTTGTCAACATTTCCAGTTTTTGGAACAGTGTCTATAAAGAGGCGATTAAAAATAAGGTTGGCGGATAATTTAATCAACAGTGACAATGGGTTCCCTCTTAGCAAGACGTGGAATCCTGTATTGTCTCGCATCGAAATTGAACGTTCTTCGGTGCAGCCCTGTGTGCGATATATCGCTGCCAGCAGTGTTCCACTAAGGGCGGCGCCACCTCCCTGTCTTTGAGGGCAGCAACCGTGATGGGCGGCGCATGCGCCGTGTACTGAACGGTGGCCCATATAGGACTTCCATTTGCAGCCTGGCGTCAGTTCTCAGCGGGACTCATCAGCAGAAGCAGCATTTTCCTGAAGATGGCGAACAGTTGGATCGCAGAGATATCGAGTCAAGTTGATTTTAGGATGCGGCAGCAAACCCGAAGAGACTTCCAGTTGTGTGCCAGCTTACCTCAGGAGAGGATACGACGGCTTTACTACGAGATCGTTCCCTATCGAGTGATAGCATGCGTCGTGGTTAGTTGGGGTGCGACATCATACTCATAAGTGGGCTTGTACTGCCAAGTTCTTCGTAAATTTCACTCGACGCTGTGTAACCACTGCAGTGAGGTCACACACCCTGCCAACTAGCCGTGCGGTGTCATTTGGCTGCCTCCACTCGTGCCCTGGGTGCCTCACAGTTTTCTGCCAGGATCCGCTGGCCCGGCCCTCGCCTGCGCGCGCTCTACGCTCTGGTTGCCCCGCGCCGCTTTCTAGCCGGCGTTTTTAGCCACTTCCTGCCGGCTGGCGCGCGGGCTCTGCTCGCCAGCTCTGCCGCTGTTCGCTGCTCGCTCACTGCTCGTCTTGCAATAGCGGCCGCGAGGACGAGTGGGAGGTGGTGGGAGGGAGGAATGACGTCACCAGCAACGTGGATGTACTGTTCCGCCCCTGGTTACTAGGTGCCGTATCTGAAGTTCCCACTGCCTGACCCACTGTTCATCGGTGCCACTGGCTTGCTTATTCCCCACCAACCGAATCATGGAAAATATGACAGTGTGTGTTATGTCAGGTATCTGTTGATGCTTTCTGCAGAAGATGTCTGTCGCCTGGTCCCATGGCCTGTTTGCTACTTTGCAAAAATAAAATGGCTCAAATGGCTCTGAGCACTACGGGACTTAACATCTGAGGTCGTCAGTCCCCTAGAACTTAGAACTACTTAAACCTAACTAACCTAAGGACATCACACACATCCATGCCCGAAGCAGGATTCGAACCTGCGACCGTAGCGGCCGCGTGGTTCCGGACTGAAGAGCCTAGAACCGTTCGACCACAGCGGCCGGCAGCTTTTACCAGCAGGGAATACATGCTCTTTCACAACGTTGGCGTACCACCGTAGAACGCGATGGAGACTACGCAGAAAAATAGGACATGGGCAAGAAATGTTGATATATATTGTCACCAAATTCTGACTCTAAAAATAAATATATTATGAGAAAAAATTTGAGGCATTACTTATCCTTAAGAGCTGCGAGCTCTTGTCAATGTTCGCTGCTGTGAAATCAGTCTCTTCTGCTGCAACCTCCTCGCTTTCCATATTTTTAGGAGGAGGCAGTGTCGACCAAAAGACGAACAAATGCGCCACAACTCCGGATATTGGACGATTATTCTAGGCGACCGAATGGACAACCACTATGAGGCCCTTTTCAAGCTCTCTCAAGTGCTGATGAGCAGTCTCATAGGAGTACGCGGCATCTCCGTGTTTTCACATTGATCATTCAACATCTGACGCTGTTTACTCCTCTTATACACTCCTGGAAATTGAAATAAGAACACCGTGAATTCATTGTCCCAGGAAGGGGAAACTTTATTGACACATTCCTGGGGTCAGATACATCACATGATCACACTGACAGAACCACAGGCACATAGACACAGGCAACAGAGCATGCACAATGTAGCCACTAGTACAGTGTATATCCACCTTTCGCAGCAATGCAGGCTGCTGTTCTCCCATGGAGACGATCGTAGAGATGCTGGATGTAGTCCTGTGGAACGGCTTGCCATGCCATTTCCACCTGGCGCCTCAGTTGGACCAGCGTTCGTGCTGGACGTGCAGACCGCGTGAGACGACGCTTCATCCAGTCCCAAACATGCTCAATGGGGGACAGATCCGGAGATCTTGCTGGCCAGGGTAGTTGACTTACACCTTCTAGAGCACGTTGGGTGGCACGGGATACATGCGGACGTGCATTGTCCTGTTGGAACAGCAAGTTCCCTTGCCGGTCTAGGAATGGTAGAACGATGGGTTCGATGACGGTTTGGATGTACCGTGCACTATTCAGTGTCCCCTCGACGATCACCAGTGGTGTACGGCCAGTGTAGGAGATCGCTCCCCACACCATGATGCCGGGTGTTGGCCCTGTGTGCCTCGGTCGTATGCAGTCCTGATTGTGGCGCTCACCTGCACGGCGCCAAACACGCATACGACCATCATTGGCACCAAGGCAGAAGCGACTCTCATCGCTGAAGACGACACGTCTCCATTCGTCCCTCCATTCACGCCTGTCGCGACACCACTGGAGGCGGGCTGCACGATGTTGGGGCGTGAGCGGAAGACGGCCTAACGGTGTGCGGGACCGTAGCCCAGCTTCATGGAGACGGTTGCGAATGGTCCTCGCCGATACCCCAGGAGCAACAGTGTCCCTAATTTGCTGGGAAGTGGCGGTGCGGTCCCCTACGGCACTGCGTAGGATCCTACGGTCTTGGCGTGCATCCGTGCGTCGCTGCGGTCCGGTCCCAGGTCGACGGGCACGTGCACCTTCCGCCGACCACTGGCGACAACATCGATGTACTGTGGAGACCTCACGCCCCACGTGTTGAGCAATTCGGCGGTACGTCCACCCGGCCTCCCGCATGCCCACTATACGCCCTCGCTCAAAGTCCGTCAACTGCACATACGGTTCACGTCCACGCTGTCGCGGCATGCTACCAGTGTTAAAGACTGCGGTGGAGCTCCGTATGCCACGGCAAACTGGCTGACACTGACGGCGGCGGGGCACAAATGCTGCGCAGCTAGCGCCATTCGACGACCGCGGTTCCTGGTGTGTCCGCTGTGCCGTGCGTGTGATCATTGCTTGTACAGCCCTCTCGCAGTGTCCGGAGCAAGTATGGTGGGTCTGACACACCGGTGTCAATGTGTTCTTTTTTCCATTTCCAGGAGTGTATTTCCTACAAGGCCTCGTAACAACGCTAATACGCTCTGGTGACCGACCTGTTTGTCACAGAGAATTCCGACAGTAATGGTTCAAATGGCTCGGAGCACTATGGGACTTAAGTGCTGAGGTCATAAGTCCCCTAGAACTTGGAACTACTTAAAACCTAACTAACCTAAGGACATCACAGACATCCATGCCCGAAGCAGGATTCGAACCTGCGACCGTAGCGGTCGCGCAGTTCCAGACTGTAGCGCCTAGAACCGCTCGGCCACTCAGTCGGGCCGACAGTAATCACTTAAATATCCGCCGTTGGTGTGCACGTGAACAAAGGTACACGGACACCTGGGTGCTCGATTTATTTTGTCAGCCAGTCTATTTGAATGTACGACATGAATGACGAGCAGTTAATTTGACATTTCATCCTTAATTCCACAGTCGGAGATCGTTGTGTGTTGGTAATACCTTAATTTTCAAGTTTTAGTTTCGGGCACACTCTAGTGCCCTTGTGGTCGTTTTTTACTTGGTAATGGGGTAAGGTAAGGTAAATTTGTGCGCTCTGACCACAGTCGGGCGTGACCGACCGCCATGTCGTCCCCTGCCTGTGGCGTCATTGTATGCGTTATCGAGGAGCATGTGGTCAGAGATCGGTCTCCAGGTAGCTGTTGGGTTTTTTGAGCGTGGAACCGCTAATAATCGATCGAGTAGTATCACGAGGCTGAGAGCACCCTGTCCCAGTCCTCCTACCAAGGATAAATCCCTGACAGTACCGGTGATCGAACCCGAATCCTGCGCATGGCAGTCGGCCGCACTGACCACTCATCTAAGTGCGCGGAATGGTCACGGGCTAATCAGCCGAAAGCCTATTAGTAATAAATGAATAACAGTGGAACAAAACCAGTTTTTTTTTTTCCTCACACAGTTATGAAAATGCTCTATCATGAGGCGGAGGATAATTCCATTGACAATACAACGCTCCACATTTGTCGCTAGCTTTCAAATTTCGTGGCACATCAAAACAGCACGGGGACTAGAATGTGGAACCTTAGCTCTTGATATATCCAGGCACGCCTCACAGCCCTTCTTCCGCCGGGAGCCCTCTCCTACCTTCCAGACTCCACAGAAGTTCTCCAGCATACCTTGCGGGACTGGCACTGCTGGAAGAAAAGATATTGCAGTGAAATTACCTTAGCCTCAATGTGGGGGGATCGTTTCCGTAACGAATTTTCACTCTGAAGCGGTGGTGCGCTGAACTGACAGTTCTGTGCAAATTAAATCTGTGTGGCTGATCGCGACTGGTACCGGGAACCTGCCGGGCAGCTTCAAGTCGGAGCACTCTCCTGTCTGTGTCAGTGTGCGCACGCTGATGAGCGCGCTGACTTGATCGTCATTTGGTTATCTGCCTTACCGCCTACAAGCGTAACAATATCAACAAAAGGAATTGTGTAGATGTTGTTGGGTCCTGCCCACTCGTCGCTTATAGGGTGCCTGAAGGATGCTGCTTTCTCGAATAGCTATACAACAATTCAAGCAAATCACATTAAATTGTTTTCATTACAATAAAGTAGATTGACAATACTTAGGTTTGGTTTACAGTGGTGTCGCAAGCGATGGGCGACATGCGAATAATCAATGTCTTTCGCTATGTACAATGTCCATGCAAGTAACGGATATGGATCACAAGTAACAGCTCCTCTAGTGCCCTCTTCTAGTCTGGGTCTACTAGTTTGCGTCATCTACTGTCCGGCCGAGGCTGGCAGTAACGGTGCTCATATTCTCTTCGGATAGAGGCCGCTCCTGTCGTGGTGTGGCCCTAGTCAGCCAGCTATTGGCTGACGTCGTCTCGCAGCCCTCTCTACTCTTACGTTCTTCATCTTCGTGTCGGCGCTTGTCGGTACGCCGGAACAGATGTGATACGGTTGTTGCATTTTCGTATCTCTGTCCGGAACACCATCCACAGGAAGAAAAGCGCGGCACGGCGTCTGTGTAGCCGTGGCATATCTCTTCGCGCCGACTCCGTACAGAGTCTCCCACGCGGAGAAAAGGCGTCACCTTTAAAGGTTGCCGGTAGGTTGCGAGCTGGTCTCATAGGAGAGTGGATGTGAGTGTATGGCGGGTAGTATCAAGTGGTAGCGGCAGGCGCGGTCAGTCTACTCGTCGCTTCTCGAATCCCTCCCACCAAGTGTGATAGAATGATATTGCTGTTCAGTATTCCCATGATAGTGATAAGAAAGAACCGAAAACTCTTCATTCTGAGACGGGTAGCCCTGGTCCGGAAGCGACCGAGCGTGAAGTTGTAAAGATTCCCTTCAGCGTCTACATAACACCAATTTAAACCGCTGAACACATTACGGCGTAGCAACTGCCCGGGGGTCTTGCGTTGAAGTGTGCCATTGTTATAATTTCAGCCTCCTAAAAATAAGTACTAAGGTGATGCCTCTATATCTAAATATTTATTCCACTTCGGTCAAGTTCTCTTTGGGCTTCGGACAATTAGTCTCGGAAGTCAGGGAGTGACAAATAACTTCAGCTTTGAAACTTCGTGGCAGATTAAAACTGCGTGCCGGACCGAGACTCGAACTCGGGACCTTTGCCTTTCGCTGGCACGTGCTCTACCAGGAAGTTTCATATCAGCACACACACCGCTGCAGAGTGAAAATCTCATTCTAGAAACATCCCCCAGGCTGTAGCTAAGCCATGTCTCCGCAGTATCCTTTCTTCCCGGAGTGCTAGTTCTGCAAGGTTCGCAGGAGAGCTTCTGTGAAGTTTGGAAGGTAGCAGACGAGGTACTTGCGGAATTGAAACTGTGAGGACCGGGCGTGAGTCGTGCTTGGGTAGGATGGTAGAGCACTTGCCCGCGAAAGGCAGAGTGAAGATCTCATTCTGGGAACTTGAGCTTTGTCAAGAACAGTCAGTCGACGTAGTACCGCTCTACTTACAGCTCGTAGTTGTTGAGATGAGACGGTATTAGTATCTTGTTTCTTGCACGGCATTGTGTTCAGTGGACTCTTGCCTGTGTTTCTCTACTGCTGTTGAGACATCTGCTGCCCGCGAGGATGATGCTCGTTTCCGTTGCTTCGCGGTGGCGTTCTCACTAGTGCCACAGGACGTGTGTGTGTATTGTATTGTGTATTAAACCAGGGGCGTAGAAACGACGGAGACGTTTCGTCCCGCCGTAGCCCTCAGTGGTTCACAGGCCACACACCCCACCGCCGCCCCACACCGAACCCAGACTTTCGGTGCGGTTCGGTTCCCAGTGGAAACCCCTCCCCCCCCCCCCCCCCTTCTGCCCCCCCCCTTACCCCCGGGAACGTCTCATACCGGACGAGTGTAACCCCCAAATGTTTGTGTGATAGAGTTATTATGGTTTTCGCGTACGTGGAGAAAGTGTTTGCGCAGCAATCGCCGACGTAGTGTAACTGAGGCGGAATAAGGGGAACCAGCCCGCATTCGCCGAGGCAGATGGAAAACCGACTTAAAAACCATCCACAGGCTGGCCGGCACACCGGACCTCGACGCTAATCCGCCGGGAAGCAGTGCGTTAGAGCACGCGGCTAGCCGGCCGGGTACAGGATGTCTTGTGTCTCGATACTCTACTGAGGTCATTTCGTGATCTTATGGTGGTGTGCTGTTGGAGAACAGACTCGTAAAGCAGCCGCTACCACCTGACCAGTGTCAGGTGGCTCGCCTGATTCCATGAGCTTATGTCCTCCAGTCGCACAGTGTTACATTCCCTGTATGCATCTGTTTACTGATCTACTTACCTCTCTTAACCCTGCGTGAGTGAGGTCGGGTAAGTCGTACCCGAGGTGTTTTGCAGCGCTGATTATTGAACGTTATTGTTGCCACACAAATCTTGCTGTCACAGTAGCTGGAGGTAAGGGAGAGGGGCCACAAGATGCAGTGTTGAGTTTATTGTTGCGCCGTACGTGTGCTAAGGTTGCTAGGGTACGTCACACCCGACCTTGTAGTCGGTGTTACATTTTTGGGCTGTCAGCAAGTTTATGACATACGTAGGATAATGAACGTCGGCTACAAGAACTACTAGAAGTTTTAGGAAACTGTTCAAATGCTAGTTCCTGTGACTCTGAGAACGAAGAAGTCACCTGAGGTACGTGGGTGGGATGCTTTATACGTCCAAAGATGGTACAAAATGGATGAGGGGTTGTCCTAGGCAAAGTGTTCGTATTCGTTCAGAGAATATTACCAATTCTCCTGGCGTAAAAGGTAGTAGAAGATAAAATTTTTTGTTAATTAATCAAAGAAACTGAAATTTTGTTCGAATTTTCTATGAAATCTGTTTAAACTACTGAAACGTGTATTTTTTCTGAGAAAATACACACTCTTCATTATTTCACCCAAAAAATGTTTTGTAAGTTAAGCATAGTATTTTACTTACTCATCTTGTTTAATAGACACCATTATTAATATCCCAAGTAAAAAAATACTTAATACACGATTATAGTATCAGAAATTCGTCATCAGAGTTTCGGGTATCTCTTACCCACCTCATAGCTGGTGTAACAATTTCTCACCTCATTCACGTCGGGTTAAGCTTGAAATCAACACGTTAAGCAAAGTTGTTAGTAGCCCTTATCGACCGTCTGCGCACACAGCGATGTAGGTCTGCATCGTTTTATTAGTGAAGCTACAAAGCAACATGTTTTCTGGGGTAACTCTGCTTGTGCAGTACGACAACCCACCGATCATTGTTCGTGCAACGAAATAAGGTGATTTATTGCGTACTTACTTGCTAATATTACATTGTTGTTGTTGTTGATGATGTTGTTGCTGTTGTTGATGATGATGATGATGATGATGATGATGATGATGCAGCTTTCCATGCTGGTCTGTCCCGCGCGAGTCTCGTCATCTCTGCATAATTACTGCAACCTACAATAATTTCAACTTGACCATTGCCTTCAAGCCTTGGTCTCCCTCTGCAGATGTTGCCAAACTGGCGATTCGTTGACGTCCCAGGGTGCGGCCTTTCAACCGACCCCTTCTTCTACTCATGTGGTGCCGCAAATTTATTTTCTCCTCACATCTATTCAGTATCACATCGTTAGTTACACGATCTACCCACCCAATCTTCAGTATTATTCTATATACCATAACATTTCAAAAGCTTCTATTCTCGTAACTGAACAGCTTGTCGTTGACGTTTCATTTCCGTACATGGCTACACTTCAGACAAATACTTCGAGATGAAGAGTTCCTAACATTTAAACCTATATTCGATGTTAACAAATTTCTTTCCATTTGCCCTATATTTTGTACCCTCTCTTCTTCGGCCATCTTCAGTAATTTTGCTGCCTACATATCAAAACCCATTTACTAGTTTTACTGTCATTTCCTAATATCAATATAAAACTAAGGGCATCACTTGATTTATTCCAACACAGTCCATTATTCTTGTTTCGCTCTCGTTAATGTTTATCTTATACCCTCTTTCCAAACCACTGTCCATTCCGTCCAACTGCCCTTCCAATTCCTTAGCCATCTCAGACAGAATTACAGTATCGTCGGCAAACCGCAAGGTCCTCCCTGAACTGATTCCCTTTCCAAATTTCACTGTGGTCTCCTTCACAGCTTGCTCAACATGCAGAGTGAATAAAATCAGAATCAGTTACGACTGTATCTCACACCTGTCTCAACTATTACTTCCCCCGTAATTATATATTAAAATAAATCAATTTGGTAAGACAATTCAACAGAAACATGCCTAGTAAAGCACCTTCGGGCCAATGGCAGGTCTGTTTAAGAAAAATTCACAGGTTGTATTGGGTTTTGTATCCCACAGCATGTTTCCAGGATGTCCCAGTGGCTAACCATTTCGGGGAAATGGTATCCCAAAACAACGAGCGAAGAGGACAGGAAACAAGAGGGACTGCCGAGTTGGAGGAATTCATGCCTGCTCGAGTGGATGATGGGCCTTGAATCAGCGACCTATCAACTATACTGGGAATGGGTTTCACACTCAGTACCACGTGGAGAATAATACGGGAGCAGCAGCTACAATCTGACAGTAGACAACAAGTGCAGAGCTTAGCTCCTCTTGGCTGTGTATGGAGTGACACAGCTGCCCCTACCTATCGGTTTTATGCAACCCGCAACGCCTTCAAATGCTATACCCAACATTTCTTATTCTGTTGCTCACTACATGCAACCTGTTAGTCCTAAAAAAAAGAAAAAAACAGGAGCTTTCTGTAGGAAATTTAATATAGTTTAAATTTTGTACTGGAACATGCCTTCTGTAAAGGCCGTAATTCTCAAATTATTCAAGAAAAACGTACAAAAGTGACCCCAAACGTGTTTTCCTTGAGTAACTCAAAAGACCCTGGCCTCCAGCGTAAACGTATCCCCAGTACAAAATTTAAGTGCAATAAATTTCGTACTGAGAAGTCCCTGTTCGTTTTCCTGTAGGTCCAAGAGTTTGTGTCTAGTGATTGGCAGAATATGAAAATCTCGCGCAAATTTTTTTGAAGGTCAGATGTAACATTGTGGGTTGCATAAAACCCATAGGCAGGAGGCAGTGCGTCATCCTGTTTACAGAAACTGAAATGTTCCGTTAGATTCTCATCATTCCTTTGTCTAGTGCTGGCCGGTGTCGCGCTCAGTCTTGCTTTCTCTGATCTAGCCGTCGACGAAATGCTGAAGCGTTCTGCTTCGCTGCCATCTTTTCTCCAATTAGGCTCAGTTGTAATATTCTTTCCAGTAGACCACATGGGGGGCGTAACGTGACATTTTTTGGACCACTCCTTGCAGAATTGTTGTGGTTAAATTTTCCGCCTTGTTTTCAGTGAAAGCGGTGACATCAATTCCAATAGCCCAGTGTAACGAAAATAACTTTCGCCAATTGAAACGTTATTTCAGAGCTCCGTTGAATCGTACCAGTACTGGACGATAGTTTGAAGCCAGGCTCGTTCCTTTCAGTATACATTTAATTTGTCCTTCATAGTTTTTCTGAATATATTTTTGTTTAAAAACCTTGTACATGACATTTTCGAGAAATTTCGGGGGGGGGGGGGAGGGGAGAGAGAGAGAGAGAGAGAGAGAGAGAGAGAGAGAGCGCGCTTGCGCTGGCTTCACGTAGTTCCGACGTCCACCGCCAGATGGCAGACGCCGCCTGCTGCGTATAAGCTTTCTCCTGCAAGACTGTGCTGCGGATGCAGCGATCTGAAACGTTCTCGAATTACTTTCCAGCCATGTGGCAGAGATGTGCTCTGGAGCGTCTACTTACTGACTACTAACTGACAGAATACTGTATAAATTGTAAATGTTGAGTTATATAAGGTGTTTGGGGAATGGAGGGTTTGGTCTTACTGACTGGTACACGCTTGAGCCGAATATTCATTTAATTTTAAATATAATAGCGAGTAAGTCCGTGTCCGTGCGGTAGCGTTCTCGCTTCCCACGCCCGGGTTCCCGAGTTCGATTCCCGGCGGGGACAGGGATTTTCTCTGCCTGGGTGTTGTACTGGGTGTTGTGTGATGTGATTTTCTCTGCCTGGGTGTTGTGTGATGTCCTTAGGTTAGTTCGGTTTAAGTAGTTCTAAGTTCGACAATATAAAACGGTGCAAGCTGTACGAGATTCTGAAAAAAGTTGGGGTAAGCTATAGGGAGAGACGGGTCATATACAATATGTGCAACAACCAAGAGGGAATAATAAGAGTGGACGATCAAGAACGAAGTGCTCGTATTAAGAAGGGTGTAAGACAAGGCTGTAGCCTTTCGCCCCTACTCTTCAATCTATACATCGAGGAAGCAATGATGGAAATAAAAGAAAAGTTCAGGAGTGGAATTAAAATACAAGGTGAAAGGATATCAATGATACGATTCGCTGATGACATTGCTATCCAGAGTGAAAGTGAAGAAGAATTAAATGATCTGCTGAACGGAATGAACAGTCTAATGAGTACACAGTATGGTCTGAGAGTAAATCGGAGAAAGACGAAGGTAATGAGAAGTAGTAGAAATGAGAACAGCGAGAAACTTAACATCAGGATTGATGGTCACGAAGTCAATGAAGTTAAGGAATTCTGCTACCTAGGCAGTAAAATAACCAATGACGGACGGAGCAAGGAGGACATCAAAAGCAGACTCGCTGTGGCATAAAAGGCATTTCTGGCCAAGAGAAGTCTACTAATATCAAATACCGGCCTTAATTTCAGGAAGAAATTTCTGGGGATGTACGTCTGGAGTACAGCATTGTATGGTAGTGAAACATGGACTGTGGGAAAACCGGAACAGAAGAGAATAGAAGCATTTGAGATGTGGTGCTATAGACGAATGTTGAAAATTAGGTGGACTGATAAGGTAAGGAATGAGGAGGTTCTACGCAGAATCGGAGAGGAAAGCAATATGTGGAAAACACTGATAAGGAGAAGGGACAGGATGATAGGACATCTGCTAAGACATGAGGGAATGACTTCCATGGTACTAGAGGGAGCTGTAGAGAGCAAAAACTGTAGAGGAAGACAGAGATTGGAATACGTCAAGCAAATAATTGAGGACGTAGGTTGCAAGTGCTACTCTGAGATGAAGAGGTTAGCACAGGAAAGGAATTCGTGGCGGGCCGCATCAAACCAGTCAGTAGACTGATGACCAAAAAAAAAGTTCTAGGGGACTGATGACCATAGATGTTAAGTCCCATAGTGCTCAGAGCCATTTTTTTGAGTAAGTCCGCCTGTGTCTTTGGTGTCTCTGCTTTCTTCTTTGCGGCGGCACTGCATAGGTGGTAAAAAACCAGACGACAGGAACTGTTTACTCTGAAACAATGAACTTCATAAATGATATGACCTTTCAGTCATGACTCTCCTGCAACTTTGGCAGGTGGCAAAATTTAAAATATTAAATAGCCCCATAAAAGCGGAAAGCATCGTTGAACTGGAACATTGCTTTCAGAGTTCATAAAATTGTGCAATATCCTTTAAAAGCCAGCAGATTTCCTAAAGCACTAAAAACAGCGGGCTTGAATAACTTCAACCTTTGACAGCATCCTTAAATTGTGATCTTCAGAATTTTGGCGTTCGGCTCGGACCGCTGCCCGACAAAACACAAAACAGGTGATCAGCGCATGTCAACACTGGTTAAAAACAAGTGACTGCTAGTCAACGTTAACAACAAGGATGGTTCGCTCACACGCAACAGTTTGACTATGCCTCCAGTAATTGACGTTCTGCTGATACCACTCAAGAACCAGCAACCTTTTGCTATGCTGTGACGCCGCTAATGCTTGTTGCATAGCGTGCTTGACACAGTTCTTCCATTAAAACTAAGTATCGCTAAGCACACGGCAGTAGCAGTTTAGAACGAAGTTTTTGCATAGACAGTCGGGCAGTAACTCGTCGATTCTAACGCAGTGTTAGAGTGCAATACTAATTTTACTTTCGTTAACTCTGGGGATTCGTTCATCTCTTCCCACACAGATATTAGGGAGAGTCGAATAATTCTTAAAAAACAACCTTAGATGAAATTTGACGGTTGTCAGCATACTAAGCTTTTCGGCAATAATAAACCGTTTCCGCTACAGCGCCTGTTAAGACCCAGCAGGAGCTAAACACGACAAGTATACCGTACTAACCAAAGGTCAATATGCGGAATGTAATAACCAACACAGATCGACGTTCCCACCAGGGACTGACGGCAATAAAGCAAGCAGTCGCATCAATATATCTACATATAGACTTGCAAACCTCTGTGAAGTGCATGGTGGAGGGTAAGTCTCACTGTTGGAGTTATTAGAATTTTTCCCGTCCCATTCATGTACGAGGGTTGTCCAGGAAGTATGTTCCGATCGGTCTCGAAATGTAAACCACTGGGAAAATGTTGTGAAGCTTTGCACAGATGTGTTGGGCAGTGTCTCTAGTAAGCCCGTCGATCGTGTCGCGTGGCTCTCTTCAGTTTTGAGTGAACAGTGAGCACGTAAAGATGCGTAGGGAACAGCGCCTCCCGCCAAGTATGAGGGCCTGGTTAGAGATTTCGCCTGTGTCATGCAGCCCACACAACACAACTATCGAGCAGTTCCTTCTTCACACCGATTCTCGGCCGCACACTGCAGGGGCAATGAAGACGCTCCTGCAGCGTTTCCGATGAGAAGTGTTTGATCACCCACAATACAGTCAGTAATTGGCTCCCCTTGAGTCTTATCTTCGCTCACAAGAACCGCTGACTATGAAGAGAAAATTTTTCCACAGACAACGAGCTGCAGACCAGTGCAGATAACTGGCCGAAAGCGTAGGCAACTGCTTTCTATGACGAGGGTATTGGACAGTTGATATTATACTACGACAAAACCCACAACACTCGAAGTTGGAGCGGCGACTATGTAGAGAAGTAGGTGGAAGGTGTACCTAACTGTTACAAATAAAACGTTTCTGGTTTTGCACTGTGGTTTCCATTTCGCGACTGATCGGAACTTATTTTCTGGACAGCCGTCTTATACAACACGGAAAGAATGATCGCTCAATGCCTCCGTGCGTGCTGTAATTAATATGATCTTATCCTCACAATCCCGACGGGCGCGGTATGTAGTATATTCCTAGAGTCCTCATTTAAAGCCAGCTCTCGAAACTTCATAAGCAGGCTTCCTCGGGATAGTTGCCTTCTGTCTTGATGGGTCTGCCAGTTCAGTTGCTTCAGTATCTCTGTGTACGACGAGTGGCCCACTGTGACGAATTGCTCTTTAACATTACACTGAAGTTTTGCAGTAGCAGCCGCCTTCCAGTTGAAAAGCGGTAACTAAGTAACTAATCGTGCAAAAAATATTTGCACTTCCCTTTCCAGACTTCTTCATTAGTGTCACATCTAATCTATGACTTATGAACAGCTAAAAGACTGTTTATAGAGCCCTGCTAACTAGTCACAGACCAACATGATTCCGAAGTAGGTGAATATCAGCCTGGCTTTCGAGCTGTTACATCTTGCACAGAGAAGATACGAAACCTCAAGACTATCCTTCTGTACACGAATCACGGCAGACATCCGTGGAGAGCCATCCTAGTGGGATTTCCAAAAGCTATGCGCTACGAGAAGTCGGCCTAGGTGAGAAGACCACGAGACTAGTCTAGGCCACTCTGAGGAATATGTCTCACGATGACATTCTCGTAAACTATCTTTTTCATCTACATCTACATGGATACTGTGCAAATCACATTTAAGTTCCTGGCAGAGGGGTCATCGAACCACCTTCACAAATCTCTATTATTCCAATCTCGTATAGCGCGCGGAAAGATTCAACACCTATATTTTTCCGTACGAGCTCTGATTTCCCTCATTTTATCGTGGTCATCGTTCCTCCCTATGTACGTCGGTGTTAACAAAATATTTTCGCATTCGGAGGAGAAATTTGGTGATTGGAATTTCGTGAGAAGATTCCGTCGCAACGAAAAACGCCTTTCTTTTAACGATTTCCAGCCCAATTCCAGTATCATTTCTGTGACACTCTCTCCCATATTTCGCGATAATACAAAACGTGCTGCCTTTCTCAGAACTTTTTCGACGTACTCCGTCAGTCCTATCTGATAAGGATCCCACACACCGCGCGGCAGTATTCTAAAAGAGGACGGGCAAGCGTAGTGTAGGCAATCTCCTTAGTAGGTCTGTTACATTTTCTGTGTGTTCTTTCCAATTTAAGTTGTTCGTAATTGTAATACCTAGGTATTTAGTTGAGTTTAGGGCTTTTAGATTTGACTGATTTATCGTGTAACCGAAGTTTGAGTTCCTTTTAGCACTCACGTGGATGACCTCACACTTTTCGTTATTCAGGGTCAACTCCCACTTTTAGCACCATTCAGATATTTTTTCTAAATCGTTTTGCAGTTTGTTTTGATCTTCTGATGACTTTATTAGTCGATCAACGACAGCGTCATCTGCAAACAACCGAAGACGGCTACTCAGATTGTCTCCCAAATTGTTTATATAGATAAGGAACAGCAAAGGGCCTGTAACACTACCTTGGGAAGCGCCAGAAATCACTTCTGTTTTACTCGATGACAGAACAGTCCCCTGAACTCGCATTCGGGAGAACGATGGTTCAAACCCGCGTCCGACCATTCTGATTTAGGTTTTGCATCATTTTTCTAAATCACTTCAGGCAAATGCCGGGATGGTTCCTTTGACAGGGCACTCCCTAATCCGATGGGAGCGATGACCTCGCTATTTGGTCCCCTCCCCAAAACCAACCAATCAGAACAGTCACTGTGCTGCTGGTCCAGGCGGAGGTTCGAGTCCTCCCTCGGGCATGGGTGCGTGTGTGTTTGTCCTTACGATAATTTAGGTTAATTAGTGTGTGAGTTTAGGGACTGATAACCTTAGCAGCTAAGTCTCATAAGATTTCACACACATTTGAACATTTTTTTCAGAACAGTCCCTTTCAATCCTCCTCCCAGTGTGTATCACCTGCTGCAGTTAACGGCTAAGTGGTAAGCCATAAATAGTGTTCGATTCAAATAGTGAATCGCAGCATCAAAACGTTGACATTGTACGTGATTTATATTTTACATGTAAAATTATTTGGAAAGGTGATTGTAATCGTAAAATGCTGCGGATGGTCTGTAAGACCGCGTATTCATTGTAGTGTGTGTTAGCGGATTAGTCAGTCCACTCCTGATAAACTCAATGGACGAATAATTAGCCCCATCCCCAGGAGTCATCACGTTAATACCGCCCAACTCCGCCTCAAGTCTTCGTCGAGGAAGAGAGAGTCGGCGAGTTTCTTCTCGTATGCCACACCCTAATGGAGCGCTTCACTAATGTTTGGATCCCACAGAGGCATCAAGTTACTGGGGTCTTCATGACTACGTTCCACCCTCTCTTACAAGTAATCCCCGACATCGGGTTATGTAGCGTGCGGCTTCATGTTCCCGGCAATCTGGGTGAGCGTGTCCAAGTCGTCATACGTAAAAGTGACTCCCCCCTCCCCCCCCCCCCACTTCCAAACACGCGGAATCGCCTTCGGCCGCAGCCACTCCCGCCACACACAGCGGGCTGAACGCTCCATCCTGCCGGCGGTATGAGGCAAAATCTTGACTGGTCCGACCACACTACACGCTGCCAGTCACCCACTCCGTAGTTCCTGACTTGTCTGGCCCACTGAACACGTGAGTTTAATGCGTCGCTGCGAGCAGTGGGCGTTCGCTCCAAAATGTGGCGGAAGTCTCGAGTCATTGCAGTACTTAAGCCTGGGAAGGAACCAAACGATCCCAAAAATTTTCGACTTGATCTCCCTTTTATGCTACACCTTCAAGATACACTCCTGGAAATTGAAATAAGAACACCGTGAATTCATTGTCCCAGGAAGGGGAAACTTTATTGACACATTCCTGGGGTCAGATACATCACATGATCACACTGACAGAACCACAGGCACATAGACACAGGCAACAGAGCATGCACAATGTCGGCACTAGTACAGTGTATATCCACCTTTCGCAGCAATGCAGGCTGCTATTCTCCCATGAAGACGATCGTAGAGATGCTGGATGTAGTCCTGTGGAACGGCTTGCCATGCCATTTCCACCTGGCGCCTCAGTTGGACCAGCGTTCGTGCTGGACGTGCAGACCGCGTGAGACGACGCTTCATCCAGTCCCAAACATGCTCAATGGGGGACAGATCCGGAGATCTTGCTGGCCAGGGTAGTTGACTTACACCTTCTAGAGCACGTTGGGTGGCACGGGATACATGCGGACGTGCATTGTCCTGTTGGAACAGCAAGTTCCCTTGCCGGTCTAGGAATGGTAGAACGATGGGTTCGATGACGGTTTGGATGTACCGTGCACTATTCAGTGTCCCCTCGACGATCACCAGTGGTGTACGGCCAGTGTAGGAGATCGCTCCCCACACCATGATGCCGGGTGTTGGCCCTGTGTGCCTCGGTCGTATGCAGTCCTGATTGTGGCGCTCACCTGCACGGCGCCAAACACGCATACGACCATCATTGGCCCCAAGGCAGAAGCGACTCTCATCGCTGAAGACGACACGTCTCCATTCGTCCCTCCATTCACGCCTGTCGCGACACCACTGGAGGCGGGCTGCACGATGTTGGGGCGTGAGCGGAAGACGGCCTAACGGTGTGCGGGACCGTAGCCCAGCTTCATGGAGACGGTCGCGAATGGTCCTCGCCGATACCCCAGGAGCAACAGTGTCCCTAATTTGCTGGGAAGTGGCGGTGCGGTCCCCTACGGCACTGCGTAGGATCCTACGGTCTTGGCGTGCATCCGTGCGTCGCTGCGGTCCGGTCCCAGGTCGACGGGCACGTGCACCTTCCGCCGACCACTGGCGACAACATCGATGTACTGTGGAGATCTCACGCCCCACGTGTTGAGCAATTCGGCGGTACGTCCACCCGGCCTCCCGCATGCCCACTATACGCCCTCGCTCAAAGTCCGTCGACTGCACATACGGTTCACGTCCACGCTGTCGCGGCATGCTACCAGTGTTAAAGACTGCGATGGAGCTCCGTATGCCACGGCAAACTGGCTGACACTGACGGCGGCGGTGCACAAATGCTGCGCAGCTAGCGCCATTCGACGGCCAACACCGCGGTTCCTGGTGTGTCCGCTGTGCCGTGCGTGTGATCATTGCTTGTACAGCCCTCTCGCAGTGTCCGGAGCAAGTATGGTGGGTCTGACACACCGGTGTCAATGTGTTCTTTTTTCCATTTCCAGGAGTGTATTATAACACCTGGTACTCAACCGAATCAGTGCCACCCTCGAGGTGAAGTTCATCCCACAACAAGCATGCTTTCGTGCTGGCAGATCAAGTTGTTGTCAGATCTTGAATCTAACGCAGCACATCGAGGGCGGTTTTGAGCGTGGTGAGATCAACGGAGGTCGCTTTTGTCGATCTAACAGCTGCGTACGACACTGTGAATCATAGGAAACCTTACTAGGGACTGCCAACTAACATTCCCTTATTAGCACCTTCCTTCAGAACAGAAGATTTCAAGTTTCATTACAGGATAAGAGGAGCAGATGGCAAACGCAGAAGAACGGTCTTCCCCAAGGCAGTGTGCTTGCTCCAGCAGTATACAAGATCCACTCAAACGCTCAGCCAATACCAGCAAGTACTAGGCTCTTCATCTATGCCGATGAACAGCAGTAGCTGTTCAGGGACCAGCCGTTAAAGAAGTAGAGGGAAAACTATCTCTAGCAATGGACGAACTCTCCTAGTACTATGATGCCAACCATCTGAAGCCCAATCCCAGTAAAAGTCAAGTGAGCGCCTTCCACCTAAGAAACAGGGAAGCGCAGAGCAAGCTGGACATCACATGGCGAGGAGAGCAACTGAAACATTGCTCAACGCCAGTCTACCTAGGTGTCACGCTGGACAGGGCTCCGACGTACAGGCAGCAACGTCTAAACGTGACACAGAAAGTCATTGCTCGCAATCGGATACTGCGTGCTATGCACAAAGGCGGACTGAAAACATAAAAACGCTCTGTGGCTGGTTGATTATGGTCTGTTAGCATCTGGATGGAGAATATTGTCAGACGTCAATACTTGTACTCAGGCGTTGAGCAGGTATTGGCAATACTGACAAGGGGAGACCGCGATGTTTGGAACGCGGATTTACTGCAAACTCCGTACACTCGTAGTACTCCATTAGTACAACAAAGTGTGGAAGCAGTAGCACGTACTTCTCAAGCGTTATTGAGTCAATCCCAGGATAATTCCGGTCGTCAAATATATACGTGTGCGTGGCCATATTTAGCATGAAGCGGGGGCAGGCGAGTGGTTAGCGTTCAAGTCCCGTAATCGTTGGATTGCTGTATCGAGTCCCGCTCGTCAGTTTTTTTTTTCAACACAGCTTTTTTTTACTATTTATATTGCAATTGATGTAATGGGTAAAATACGTATAATCGGATGAAGTTTTATTAAATTTACAATGTTATTTGGCAGTTCTACAAATTTTTGTTACCACAAATAACATAATATTCATAACTATCGACTAGTAAACGACCTAACGCATAAAATGATACTGAAAATGTATGCTTGTCCGTGATTTGAGAAATCACTTATACCTGGAAGGAGCCCGAAACTGTTACCTGCAGGTTTTGACCGCCACAGACGGCTTTCGAAAGATGTACAATTAATCGTCGCTTTCGACATTACGATTACAAGTTGCGGGATGGTATTTTTCGTAAAAACATGGAAAACAAAGTTAAACGGCACCAGCTGCATTGAATAAATGCTGTTTCCGCACACGCAAGGTGTTTTGAGGTTTTCCGTGGAAAAACAAACCTCGTTAACATCTCTTTCAGCCGCTAATTTGGAAGCAAACCATGCATAACCCAGTATTTCCTTAAATATCGGCGCTGATAATTGGCCATGCAGTGTCGAGTGTATTTTAATAGCGTCTTCACGAGAAGCAATTTCTCGTTCTCTTTCGATGAAATACGAACAATTTTGAAGACACTGACAAGCATATATTTTCAGTATCACTTTATGCGCTTGGTAGTTTACTAGTCGATAGTTATGAATATGATATTATTTGTGATAATAATAATTTGTAGACTGCCAAATAACATTGTAAATTTAATAAAAGTTCATCCGATTACACGTATTTTTCCCATTGTATCCATTGTAATCTAAATAGTAAAGAAAATGTCTGTGTTGAAAATAAAAAACTGAGGAACCTGACTCGATCCATCGAGCCAGCGATTACAGGGCTTGAACGCTAACCACTCGGCTGCCGGCGCTTCATGGTAAAATTGGCCACGCACAGGTATATATTTGACGACCGAAATTATCTTGCGACTTTCTCAATACCGCTTGAGAAGTACGCGCTACTAGTTATACATTTTGTTGTCCTCATGGAGCACTACGAGTGTTCGAAGTTTGCAGTAAATCCGCGTTCCAAACATCGCGGTCTCCCCTTGTGAGAATATTTAGAGGGCCATCAGTACTGCTCGTCAATATTTCCAGTATTGACACGTCAACAAGCGCCCTCAGGCGCTTATAATATTGTCGGTCAATATATTGAACGTATGAGAGTTCGTTTACCTGTGCGTTCGCGCGAATCCTCGCTAGCAGGCGCCATGGACAGCTGACCGACCTTCCTGCAGAGAGCTTCGCATGTTTGCCTCGATAGCTCCGTTGCAATTTCCTTCTAAGTTTCTTTGGATGCTGTCTGCGATGGCCAATCATGAGACGCGCGTAAGACGTCACACCCGAACAGCGTGGCCGCGCCCCTCCAGTATTTCCGGAAAGCCACAGGCGGTGTCGATATGCCACGGTTTGGGCGCAGCGGCTGCCGGTAACACTACGCTGCCCTGACGTGGCACATACCTCGGCTGATAGGCCGTTATCGCCACTGCCGACAACAGCCGGCCAACCAGCTACAGAGAGCAGTCGCGTGCCGACACTGTGTCTGCACCGACTGCCAGCGACCTCAGGCGATTATACTTTGTTTGCGAAACGCGACAGAAACGAATCGCAGAACAAGTAAACGTGCTCAGTATCTTCTGTGGGCGGGCTCAGAGAGATGACTCACTACTTTTTCTCACAGCTTCACTTCCACTAATGTCTGTCTTTCCCCTACTTTCCAGCATGCCTAGTTTCGCTAATTATCGTCCATTAGGAGGATGGCTCGCATTTTCCGTGACGTCGACGTCTGAGACATTCGGGGTAGACCACACACGCACTGTTGGGCGATGTGGAAGGAAGCAGGCAACGGCTCCCGCCAAGACTCCAGAACGGAAGCGTTCATCCTAGAGGGTGCGGCAGCGTTCATACTAGGATATTTAAAAAAAAAATCTTCCAGTAACTGTAATTTATTTATTACTTCTTATGTCAATTAATAGCTAAAGGTATGCCATTTACTAGTGTGTAAGTCATTGTGCATTGCGTGGATTACTTTTTGAATATGACTCCTGTCAAATGATGCCCCTGCACAACACATTCATCTAGGCGGCGTTGGTAGCTTTCCACAACTCGGCGTAACGTATTCCCTGGGACATTGCTGACGGCACTTCCGATGCGATCCTTCAACTCAGGAACGGTGTCACAATGTGTTCGGGACACTTCTTGCTTCGGTTAGCCCCAAAGGAATAAGTCTGCACATGAAAGGTCAGGTGAGCGAGGCGGCCGGGAAATGTCACCAAAACGGGAAATTACTGTATGCGAGGTCGGTCCGTCTTGTTGAAACCATAATTGTTCACATCCACATCGACCATCCGTAGTTGGGGAAGAACGAGGTCTTGCGGTATCTTTAGGCAGCGTTCACTGGTGACAGTTACAGCCACACCGCTGTCGTCCTGAAAGAAGTAAGGGCCAGTAATCCCAAAGGAAGCAACTCCGCCCCACACTGTGACACGGCAACTGTGCAAGGGCTTGATGTGCAGTTCATGCGGGGTTCACATCACTCCAATGACGCGTACTCTGTATATTCACTGAACTCGAAATGAGCTTCATCTGACATTAGGATGGTGTGCAACATTTGTGGATTGTGGCGAAGGAGATGACGCACGGTTAAGCAGAATGTTTCGCGTGAAACGCAATCGCGAGGCCCAGTTTCCTGAAAGCTTACGAACTTGTCCTACCCGTTATTTTCGAGATAATCTCATCCGGAACTTCAGATAGACCACCCTGTAGATTGATTAATTGGACATAAATATGAAATTTGAATGGCGAGAAGAAATCAGTCGAATAATATTTTGAAGTGCTTGGGTTTGCTTGTGTTCAGCTGGGACAGATCATCTCATGTTCGTATTTTTATTTTTTACTGCAGATAAAATGCAAAGTAAGTCATCAGAACTGTCGACACTTATCCGGGAATACTGAGAAAATTTCTTTGGATGTTGTCGAGGCTTGTGAAACATTGTGTTAACTTTACCCACCCGACACTAGTGTTTCACTCCAAAGGCCGTATTACCCACTGTCCTCCTTTTGCGTCTCGTGCGCTCTCAGACAACGACCGTCTCTCCCAAATCCCTATCGAAAAATGGCGCTTGGGTTTCAACAAAAGTTTAGTGACTATCATACTTCTTGGCCGCAATCTACTTTCATTATTGACGCGACAATGACTGAGACTTTCCTGTCACGGTGATGTAATCTTCCGTGCGTGCTAGGCCTCAGAAGCGGAGAAGATACTCAAAATGTCGCGGAGCGTGCGTGCCTCGTATCTCGGGTGGCTTCTGTATGGTAGTTTGACATCGTTCTCGGCTTAACGGAGCGCAAGTGTCGTAGGACGGATGGCTACAAAGTAATGCGCCTGATGCAGTCACAAAGCAGGTACGCATGCGTCAAGGGTGAACGACCGTTAGCTCTGAAGCATTAAGCCTTGTCAGGCGATTGCGGCATCTGTGGTATCTGTAGACAAATCATTGTGGCCCGGCCTTCGTTTGTGTAACAGCCGGTGTTTTATTTTGCCGGAAAAATGACCAGTGTAATAACAGAGCAACGAACTGCCGTGAAGTTTTACATGAAACTTGAAAATACTGCTACTGAAAGATATCTTTCACTAAAAGAAGTGTATGGCGATGACCGTTTATCACGTAAGCGAGTATCTGCGTAGTTCGAGCGTTTTCAAGATGGCCGAGGAGTTGAAGATAACTACGCCCCGGATGACCTCCAACATCCGAAAGGGACGAAAATATCGAAAAAGTAATATAATCCTATTCGATCTACCGTCCTTTGAGGTCACTGGATTCCTGAAGGTTAGGTTATTAAACAACGTTCCTAATTTGAGGTCCTTCCTCAACTCTGTGAGAAAATATGAATAAAATACCCGAACTGTGGAAGAACAAGTCATGGGTTCTGCATCAAGATAACGCACCGGTTCGTACCGCATTGTCTGTGAAGAGGTTTCTAGCGAAGTGCAGCATCCCAGTATTAGACTATCCACCATATTCGCCTGAGCTAGCACCGTATGACTTTTATCTATTCCACAAGGTCAGCTCCTCATTACACTATTTAAGTCCATGGAAAAAAGCGGCTCGCGTTATGAAGAAGCTTACAGAGGAAGACTTCCAGCACTGTTTCCATCTGGAGAAAATTCATCCGAAGCGTTGTGATGATAGAAGAGAGGAGTGTATTGAAGGTGACAATAACTAAATGTGTATGTTTTTGAAGTAAAAGTTTTACAGCAATAGTCCCGTTATTCTATAGCCGCACCTAGTACGTCAAATTCGTCTTGATTTCCTCAGCACCACTGTGGTACGTCGTAAATAGCTATCGTTTGCACCCTGTGTAACACAAACCATTCTGTCCGATTTTATTCTATTTAAAACTCTTCACACCAACATAAACAACTTCTTGCCACGCCCTTGAAGCATCTTATTCCATGTAATATAAATGACGTTGTTGTTGTGGGCCGGCCGGTGTGGCCGTGCGGTTAAAGGCACTTCAGTCTGGAACCGCGTGACCGCTATGGTCGCAGGTTCGAATCCTGCTTCGGGCATGGATGTGTGTGATGTCCTTAGGTTAGTTAGTTCTAAATTCTAGGGGACTGATGACCACAGAAGTTAAGTCCCATAGTGCTCAGAGCCATTTGAACCATTTTTGTTGTGGTCTTCTGTCCTGACACTGGTTTGATGCAGCTCTCCATGCTACTCTATCCTGTGCAAGCTTCTTCATCTCCCAGTACCTACTGCAGCCTACATCCTTCTGAATCTGCTTAGTGTATTCATCTCTTGGTCTCCCTGTACGATTTTTACCCTCCACACTGCGCTCCAGTACTAAATTGGTGATCCCTTGATGCCTCAGAATGTGCTCTACCAACCGATCCCTTCTTCCAGTCAAGTTGTGCGACAAATTTCTCCCCAATTGTGTTCAATACCTCCTCATAAGTTATGTGATCTACCCATCTGATCTTCAGCATTCTTCTGTAGCACCACATTTCGAAAGCTTCTATTCTCTTCTTGTCCAAACTATTTATCGCTCATGTTTCACTTCCATACGTGGCTATACTCCATACAAATACTTTCAGAAACGACTTTTTGACACTTTAATCTATACTCGATGTTAACAAATTTCTCTTCCTCAGAAACGCTTTCCTTGCCATTGCCAGTCTACATTTTATATCGTCTCTACTTCGACCACGATCAGTTATTTTGCTCCCCAAATAGCAAAACTCCTTTACTACTTTAAGTGTCTCATTTCCTAATCTTATCCCCGCAGCATCACCCGATTTAATTCGACTACATTCCATTATCGCGTTTTACTTTTGTTGATGTTCATCTTATATCCTCCTTCCAAGACACTGTCCATTCCGTTCAGCTGCTCTTCCAGGTCCTTTGCTGTCTCTGACAGAATTACAATGTCATCGGCAACCTCAAAGTTTTTATTTCTTCTCCACGGATTTTAATTCCTACTCCGAATTAAGAGAGTGTTCTAGTCAGCATTGCCAAAAGCTTTCTCTAAGTCTACAAATGCTAGAAATGTAGGTTTGCCTTTCCTTAATCTATTTTCTAAGATAAGTCGTATGATCAGTCTTGCCTAACGTGTTCCAACATTTCTATGGAATCCAAACTGATGTTCCCCGAGGTCGGCTTCTACCAATTTTTCCATTCGTCTGTAAATGTATATAATGAATATCTTCTCTCTTCAAGTCACTCCACTCACCAAAAGCTAATATCCATATTTATCGTTATTTATACTGTAGTATCCACTGGTCAACATTTTCCCACACTTGGAATATATTACCATGTATTCTGTGAACCCGTAGATAATTCTCTTACTTTATAGAATCGAAAAAAAAGTTGAGGTGCTATTACAAACTGCTTAAACATAAGTACCAGCGGTGAACCCACTTGTTGCGGCCTGGCCTGTTCCCGCTGGCCGGCGAGCAGAAAGCAAAAAGTCGTCCAGCCGGCCAGCCCGACGCATTGTCTGGGCTGCAGCTAGCGGACCGCGTGACGTCATGTTTTGTAGCATTCCACCGGCGCGTCGCGATAAAGCCGCAACGGAGCGCGCAGAGCCCATTGTTACCGCGTGTTTGTCTCGTACCTGCAACTTCACTTTGTCCATTATGGCACCGCTCCACCACTGACCGCCCCACGCGGTTCAGTACGAAAGAAAAAGAAGCTTCGTTCTTCATCCAATTCTGTAGGGTGATTGTAAAGTCAGCACCTATTTGTAACGGTGAAGTGTATAACTAACTTACTTTTATTTCCATTCATTACATTATTGGTATGTACGATTTCGTTATTAAGTTACATTTACACGTTTGCGCGCCCATTTTCCACACAAATCGTGAACCTTTTAGGAACAGAATCCATGACTTTTCGTAATATCTCGCGAGGGACATTTGCCTACACTTCACGGATATTTTGTTAGAAGTTGTTAATATTGTTTGGTTTTAACTTGTACACGTGTTCCTTAGCACAACCCCAAAGGGAAAAGGTCCGTCCTGTATATTCGGGCAAGGCACCGTATGCTGTGTGACAGAAGGTACTGCGTCTACATTGCCAGTTACTCCTCTTCCTGTTTCGGAAATGCATGGTGCGCGGAAAGATCGATTGTCCACTACATTCAGGCCTCCAAACATTAGAGAACAGCAGCACGTCAACTCCAATCTCCGGTTTTATCTTCGTGGGGAATTTTCGCGAGTTATAAATCGGAAGACGCAGTATATTTGTTGACTCCTCCAGGTACGTACGCTCTTGGAATTTTACCAGTAAACCGTACAGTGCTGCACAAAGCCTCTCTTGTGGCGCTGGAGTTTACAGAGCATCTTCGTGACGCTTTCGTGCTTGCGAAATGAACCTGTAACGAAACGCGCTCCTCGTCTATGGATCTACTACCGTTTCCCGCGTCAATCCTCTGTGGTACGGACCCCGCAACGGCAATCAATAGTGTAGTATCGGTCGAACGATCGTTTCGTACTAACTCCTTCGTGGATGGCCTATGCTTCTTGAGGATTCTTCCAGTCAACCTCCATCTCGCAGCCGCCTTTTTGTGATTGGTTTTATGTGGTCGTTCCATTTTAAATAGTTCTTCACTCATGCACCCAGATATTTAATATGACTGTTTTCAGTGACATTTCAGCTGTCGTCTAATCATAAAATATACACATCAAAAAAAGTTTTGCATCACCCCGGTTCCCAGAACTCCTGAAAATTAAACGTTGACTGTGAATATTGAATTTTGACTGTTCAGAGATGTCACTAAACCCGCGCAAAGATGTAAACAACATGCATGAGTAGCGCCTATTAGACAGAGTAAGTCCGACAGTCGACCGCGTCCGCATTGTTATTTTGTGTCAGGAAGGGCTCGCAACAAGGGAAGTGTCCAGGCGTCTCGGAGTGAACCAAAGCTATGTTGTTTGGACATGGAGGAGATACAGAGAGCAGGAACTGTCTATGACATGGCTCGCTCACGCCGGCCAAGGGCTACTACTGCTGTGGATGACCGCTACCTATCGGATTATGGCTCGGAGGAACCCTGACAGCAACGCCACCATGTTGGATAACACTTTTCGTGCAGCCACAAGAATTCGTGTTAAGACTCAAACTGTGTGCAATAGGCTGCGTGATGAGCAACTTCACTCCCGAACGCCATGGCGAGGTCCATCTTTGCAACCACGACACCATGCACCGCGGTACAGATGTGCCCAACATCATGGCGAATGGACCGCTCAGGATTGCCATCACATTCTCTTCACCGATGAGTGTCGCGGATGCCTTCAACCAGACAATCGTCGGAGACGTGTTGGAGGCAACCCGGTCACGCTGAACGCCTTAGACACACCAGCGAGTACAACAAGGTGAAGGTTCCCTGCTGTTTTGGGGTGGCATTATGAAGGGCCGACGTACGCCGCTGGTGGTCATGGAAGGCGCCGTAACGGCTGTACGATATGTGAACGCCATCCTCCGACCGATAGTGCATCCATATCGGCAGCATATTGGCGAGGCATTCGTCTTAATGGACGACAATTCGCGCTCCCATCGTGCACATCTTGTGACTGTGTTCCTAGAGACAATCGCTTGCATTTGCGGTCCTTAGCCAAATATTCGTCGGTGGCAGTGTAGTCGTTCTGTGATCACCTGCAAATGCCTGTTATATAAATTTTCTCAGCATTGCTCCGCGAAAATAATGTCGTCTTCACTCCAGGGACTCCGTTTGCTTTGGAATTAATTGCTTACCGACCCAGGAGTTCGCAGTCAGTGAATTAACTTCCAAGTATTTCGTACAGCTGTGGATCGCCAACAGTGTCGTGCGTGTAAGTACTGCCATTTCAGTTCACAAAGAATCTCGAAAATACGTGTTGACTGAACCTGCCGCAAAGAAATATAGCAGCACGTCCCTGAACCAACACCATTTTTGTCTTATAGTCGTTTTCGATATTTCCCTTTCTTTCTTTAGCCTGTGCGAAGCAGCACTTATCGTAGTAGTGAGGGCTTCGGGTATATCGGGGAAACGACATAGGAGTGGAAGTGCACCCCAGCGAGTTGCGGCGGCAGCAGCACAGTAATATTGTTTGGGGCGCGCCGCTGCGGCCTTTTGAGGCGGCAGGAATGTCGCCGAGAATAGCGTACCTGTGGAAGTGGGTGTCGGGGTAATAGAGGCGCGGCTTTATGGCGGGCCTGGTGAGGGTTGGGGAGGGGGAGAGGGAGGCGGCTATTAAAGCCCCCCGTCCTGCCTGCCGGCTCGCCGCATCGATCGGCGCCCCAGAAAGCTAACAAAAGCACGCCGTGTGTGTGTGTGTGTGTGTGTGTGTGTGTGTGTGTGTGTGTGTGTGTGTGTGTTGCGATCCCTCGTATCGCAGCCCAGCCGCTCCAGCGACGCTGGTACACAACTTCACCGGAGGCAAAAAACGACGCACCACCGAGGAATTATCCGAATGGTACGTGATGTGGGTTACCAAGACAATTACAAGGATAGCGTACCAATAGGGACAAGAAAGGAGGCATGAAGGGCGCCAAAAACCGAAATAACAATCATCCATTTATTGCACCATTCCACACGCACTTTATTATTATTATTATTATTATTATATTCGATTATTCCCATTTAAGAGAGCGTTTGAACTTGAATTCCTTTATGATGATTGTTTGTGTTTTTTCTGAGCCCAAATTTTCTTCATGTGTTCACTGTGTTGTTTCTTTCGCTCCGCTGTCCATTTGCATCCTGGTCTCTTCTGTGTTGTGGTGTCAAATTTATGTTCTTTGATGATGTTCCTGAATTCAGTTCTATTTTCTGCATCGTTTACTGTTATGTGTGCTTGTCTGAGGTCCTCTTCAACTTCTTTTATCCATTTTGTTTTTCCCCTGCCTGAGTTGATGACTTTAAGAATTCGCTTTGAAATTCTGTTTTCATTCATCCTGTGGATATGTCCGTAGAACTGCATTCTTCTTTTCCTTATTGTATCCGTAATCTTGTCTGCGTATTTATATAATTCTGATGTTGGTCTCTTCTTCCAGTTTCCTTGCTCTTGTATTGGGCCAAAAATTTTCCTGAGAATTTTCCTTTCTTGTTTCTCTATTTCTTTAATTTTAGTTTGCCCACCTATTTGTGTTGTTTCAGATGCATACAGTGCCTCCGGAAGTACGACAGTGTTGTAGTGCCTCAGTTTTGCGTTAATGGATATGGACTTTTTGTTATAATAGTTCCACGTGAGTTTATATGCTTTCTGTAGTTTTTTATTCTTTCCTCATTGGCCTTTAGGTTGATCCCTGATGGCTGGATGATTTCTCCCAGGTACTTAAAATGTGGCACTTGTACGATTTTCCCATGGGTTGTCACAATAGGCAATTTGTCTTGTGGCACTCTTTCTATGTACTGGGTTTTCTCATATGAGATTTGCAGGCCAGTTCTTTGTGCAATTTCGTGTAACTTCTCTATGGCGTTAGTGGCTTCTTTTCTATTATTTGTGAGGATTGCAAGGTCATCCGCAAAAGCTAAACACGCACTTCATGATATATGAGACATTACAGTTGGCATACTCAAATCTATTACGACAAACAATATGTATCACGAAGGGCACCCACTATGGAGTTTAAGAAATTACAATGCCACATCAACTCCGCTATGACAAACAGTGATCAAAATGAAGGCCGCACAATTTTACCAATGTAAGAAATTAAAATAATATTAGCATAAAATTAACTAAAATGCAGAAAACACGACGGGGCCGCAAGGGAGGAGGCAACACAATACTTAACTCAGGTGCACCAAAACAAACAACGGACACCAGGCCGCGCCAAGAACGGACACATAAGGCACGCAAACTACTCTCTCCGTTGCGGTTCTGCGCGTTCCACCCAAGTAATAGCTACCTGAAACATTTCAATACTTGGAACAGTACACCAGTGATCAGCAAATTAAAAAAAAACAATAACATGACATAAAAATACAATAATTTAAGAAAATCACATATGATTGTGAGCTTAAGGTCTTGCGGTAATTAACAGATTACGAAACAGGTAAAGGGCATGTGCCACTATTAAATGTTCCGTAATTACACTAGTAAATTTCTCAGTGTGCAAGTTGCAATTAACGCAACAAGAATTAAATCATTTAAGTGATAATGTTACTTTAAAATAATAATAAAATCATTCACAGCAGAGGACCAACA
This sequence comes from Schistocerca piceifrons, assembly GCF_021461385.2. Lineage (NCBI taxonomy): Eukaryota > Metazoa > Arthropoda > Insecta > Orthoptera > Acrididae > Schistocerca > Schistocerca piceifrons. Next base: position 203,865,951 of record NC_060146.1, on the reverse strand, counting down.
ATGGCCCGATCAGTACTCCCCAGTGAAGCAGTTCACACAAATGGTACTCCACGGCTCCGAGCACACAGCCCCATACAAAATGCAACAGAACCACAGCGACCCGGCGTACTACCAGAACCACCAGGCAGTAAACCAGAATCGTACTAGGCCAAAACAAGGACCGACTTTTAAAACAACGAGACCTAGCCCGGGCCGGACAACAGACCAAATGCCGGGAAATCCATAAGAAACAGCCAACTTAATTCCGAAACAACAATTTATGAACAATATGCAAAACACAAGACCTCTCAGTCCAAAGGCTTCCGTTTAGTCGCGAAGCTGGCTCCGACCCGCCTGCTGAGGTGCCAAGCGTCGTACGGAGTGCCGAATCGAGCTTAACCTTCGTTGACGGAAAGCGGACGCACCACAACACAAAATAAACTCCAATATAACAGCGCAAGGCAAACTCTAAGGAGCGCCACTCTAAGATTATTCACTTGAAGATTAAACATAAAGGACCCAGGCTAACGTGCCGCTGAACGACGCACTTCCATTACCAGCGTCTAGTAGAGTACGGAGAGCAGCGTAGCCCATCGATATACATCCATGGGACGGTAAACGAGGATAGCAATCCCAGCGACGGAGAGACAGGACGAAATGACATCCCGCCGCACATAGAAGGTTCGACAAACTACAACAGGCGAGATTTTGCTCCCCTTGGCGAATCAAGTTAAACGGCACGCGACGGCGCTGTCCACACTATTAACCGTAAAATCGCGGCCCGGTCTTCCCATTAGGCCCCACTCGGCGTCCAGACGCAAACAACCCCAGCCGTGCCGAACTGTCTCCACGCCAAGGCAGTCCCCTCTTTCCTCCTCACACGCCTCCAGCTAACCTGCGGCCAGCGATCACACACGGAAACAACCGCCTAGCGCCATAGCGCTAAGATCAATACGGACTTGGAAATAAGCGAGCACCGTGACAGTACGGAAATCCCTAGATGTGATGTGATGTACGTGTACACACAAACAAATGGTCATTAGCGCCCGAAAACCTCAAACCACACACACACACACACACACACACACACACACACACACACACACACAAATGGTCATAATCTGAGAAAAATTGAATGATTTATCCAAGAGAAAGAGCTTCACACATTTAGGTAGTTAATGACGCTTTAGTCCATCTCTGGCCATTATTCGACCAGCTATTCAGCTTGGCACTGAATGGTAAGAGTTGTTGGATCTCTTCCTGAGGCATCTCGTGCCATATTGTGTTCAAGTGACGCGTTAGATCGTCAAAATCTCGAGATGTTTGGAAGGTACGTAACGCTCCAAACGTCTCACTGTTGTGCGGGTGGGCATTACCTCGCTGAAATGTAAGTCCAGACTGGCTTGCCATAAGGGAAACAAAACAGGATCTAGACTTATCGCCGAACGCACCGTTGCGCTGGAAGGGTTCCTCATCTCACACCCAAAGAGGTCTCGTTATGGAAAGAAACGGCGGCCCAGACGACCACCACTCCAGCTTGTGGGACCTATGGCGGGGGCCGGCTGTCCGACGCGTCACCCGACACGCCTTCGATGGTCATCGGTACTTAGTTGGAAGTGGAACTCGTCACTAAACACAAGTATACTGCACTGAGCGAGGATTCAGGCCGATTGCCTGTCTGGAGGCGACCCTCACAGCGAGTCGACAGCTCCCAGAGTGGTGACGTACGGCGCCGTTCCGTTTCGTAGGTGAACTGCTTTGGTTGTCACCCGCGGCATCCTTACAGCACAGCGGTGCGTCGACGATATTTTGCGCCCCGTTTTTTGTTGCCTTTGTGGCGACCCATCCTGGGCTGACACTTCAACAAGATAATACCCGCCCGCATACGGCGAGAGCTTCTACTGCTTGTCTCCGTACTGGCCAAACCCTACCTTGGCCGACAATGTCGCCGGTTCTCTCCCCAGTTTGACGACGTTTGGGGCGTTATGGGCCGGGCTTTCCAACTGGCGGCTGATTTTTGACGACTTAACGGATCAGCTGGACAGAATTTGGCACAGTATCCCTGAGGAGAACATCCAAATCAATGCGAAGCCGACTCGCAAAACGATGTAGATAAGATATCTATATGGTGCGAAAAGTGGCAGTTGAACCTGAATAAAGAAAAGTGTCGAGTTATTCACATTAGTACTAAAAGAAATCAGCTAAATTTCGATTACACGATAAGTCACACAAATCTGAAAGGCTGTAAATTCAACTAAATACTTAGGGATTACAATTATAAATAACCTAAGTTGGAACGTTCACATGGATAATGTTGTGGGTAGAGAAAACCAAAGACTGCCATTCATTGGCAGAACACTTAGAAGGTGCAACAGGTCTAGCAAAGAGACTGCTTACACTACGCTTGTCCGCCCTATTCTGGAGTATTGCTGTGCGGTGTGGGATCCGCATCATGTGGGACTGACGGATGATATCGAAAAAGTACAAAGAAGGGCAGCTCGTTTTGTATTATCGCGAAATAGGCGAGATAGTGTCACAGACATGATACGTGAATTGGAGTGGCAATCATCAAAACAAAGACGTTTTTCGTTGCGCCGGGATCTCCTCATGAAATTTCAATCACCAGTTTTCTCCTATGATTGCGAAAACATTCTGTTAGCACCCATCTACATAGGGAGAAATGATCATCACCATAAAATAAGGCAATACTACTGACAACATGACTCGTGCATGTGATGTTATTTATATGTATTTGACGACGTTGGTGCTGATTCCGCATTTAACATTTGACGATGCCACTACGGCTGCAGTACATTAGGACTTTGTGCTGCAGTACATTAGGACTTTGTTTTTATGAAACAGATCTGATGATGGTCATTAAAGCCCGAAACCGGTAATCTGTTAACAAAAAGTTTGGGACCATAGACGTAAATTAAAGGAAACTTATAAAATAAGAGAAATCAGGGCTCTCACAGAAAAACTGGAGTGCTCGTTTTTCCCGCGTGCCGTTGGAGAGTGGAACGGCAGAGAGACAGCTTGATGGTGGTTTATTGAACCCTCTGTCACGCACTTTATTGTGAATAGCAGAGTAATCATGTAGACGTAGATGTAGAATGCATGCATAAGACCCAAAGGTGGACCAATGCGTTTGTGACTTGCCTCGCTTGTGAAACTCTTTCTCTTGAATAAAGCATCCACCGCCATACAAGAGCGCAGTGGTCGCTTTGGTGTAGTTGTAGAATTGGTGCCAGGCCATCGTGTGACCCCTGCCGCTGACGAAAGTGATATCGGTGAAGCTCCACTATGTGCCAGTCTGCACAGTAACACGGAACGTGACAGGAATGGCAGAAAGGATCCATCGTGTTTGGACGTGCCCGTCACCACGTCGTGAATGAACTTGCCAGATTTGTTGATGCATCGACGCGGATTGTCCAGTGTGTGCACCAATTGCCGCCTTGTAATACAGCATAATACTGGCGGTAGTAAGAAAGGTCGTAACCAACAGGAGCCAGAGACGAATGTCACGCCTTGTCTATTACAGTTGGCTTCACACCGTAAAGAAATTGCTGCTGTCCGTGAATGCAGGTCCATCTCAACCAGTTTGAAGGAAACAGGTTGGAATGGACATTTCGGGTCGCGAATCTCGCAAAATTCATTGCCTGTCAGAACCTTCAGACTGGCGGCTGCTACAGCGCCTGAAGGTAGGCAAACTGCAATCGATGGGCGTCAAGGTGTTGCCTAACTATTAGGCGCCAGGCTGGTTTGGTGACGAAATTTGTAACGTGCTCAACAAAAGTGCGTGGGTGGCATCGAGGGTGTCGCCCAGCTGGGTGGTCTCAGAGGGAATGCCCACGTCAGCACCCCACGGGAGGGTTGAAAAAGCGTAAGCACCCGTTGCTGCTTCGGATGACGTTCAACTTCCGTCGAATGGTCTTGAACAGTTCCTAATCGTTACGACCCGTAACCGAGAACAAAAATGGCGGCCGCGCTGCACTCCAAAGTGGTGCGATCGATTTCCGTGGGAATGCAACCCCACAATGTCCTTAGAGAAGGCTTGAAACGTCACGGTGTCACCAGTATCAAGAGTTGTCAGGAATATCTTTGTGTTGCTCATCGTAATGCAAAGTGCCGTTTTCCGCCGAGAAATGTGTGGGAATCAACGCTCCAGGGAAGGGGTTGATTTTCATTGAGGACATCTGTGCCACACCCTCATGCCTTTTCGTTTCGATTCCGAGCGGCGGTATTTTTCTCGGCCACCCATAAGAAGACCGGTGTGGTTTCAGCGCTTGGTGTCGCGGACCTAGCCGGCCGCGGCGGTCTAGCGGTTCTAGGCGCGCAGTCCGGAACCGCGCGACTGCTACGGTCGCAGGTTCGAATCCTGCCTCGGGCATGGATGTGTGTGATGTCCTTAGGTTAGTTAGGTTTAAGTAGTTCTAAGTTCTAGGGGACTGATGACCGTGGATGTTAAGTCCCATAGTGCTCAGAGCCATTTGAACCATTTTTGTCGCGGACCTGCCCTACGTTGCGGAGACGTCAAAACAGGGGGTGAAATGTGGGTAAGAGGGACCGTTACGATCTTATCATCGTGTGATACGTCAACGGGGGCTTTGGGTACGATTGTGGTGAAATGAGGTGCCAATCTGACATCGTGAACCCACCGTACACGTCACACTAACTTCGAGTCGTGGCTTTTTTCCCCATATGTCGCCGAACACGGGCGTGACGTCACAGGAGGCCAACATTGCAGAGGAAGGTTGCAGTCTCCCTTGAGCTAAATATCAAACTTATACGTCGCAAAGGAAGGCAGTTACGGGGTTTCGAAAAAGTGATAGTTTAATTCTGTTGCCTACATCTACATGGATACTCTGCAGATCACGTTTAAGTGCCTGGCAGAGGGTTCATCGAACCACCTTCACAATTCTCTATTATCCAACTCTCGTATAGCGCGCGGAAAGAATGGACACCTGTATCTTTCCATACGAGCTTTGATTTCCCTTATTTTATCGCGATGATCGTTCCTCCCTATGTAGGACGGTGTCAACTAAATATTTTCGCATTTGGAGGAGAAACTTGGTGATCGGAATTTCGTGAGAAGATTCCGTCGCAACGAAAAACGCCTTTCTTTTAATGATTTCCATCCCAAATCCTGTATCATTTCTGTGACACTCTCTCCCATATTTCGCGATAATACAAAACGTGCTGCCTTTCTCAGAACTTTTTCGAAGAACTCCGTCAGTCCTACCTGGTAAGAATCTCACACCGCGCAGCAGTATTCTAAAAGAGGACGGACATACGTAATGTAGGCAGTCTCCTCAGTAGGTCTCTGCCAATAAAATGCAGCCTTTGGTTAGTCTTCCCCACGACATTTTCTGTGTGTTCCTTCCAATTCAAGTTGTCCGTAATAGTAATACGTAGGTGTATTTAGTTGAATTTACGGTTTTTATATTAGACTGATTTATCGTGTAACCGAAGTTTTACGGATTCCTTTTAGCACTCATGTGGATGACCTCACACTTTTCGTTATTTAGGGTCAACTGCCAATTTTCGCACCATTTATATATCTTTTCTAAACAGTTTTGCAGTTTGTTTCGATCTTCTGATGACTTTATTAGTCGATAAACGACAGGGTCATCTGCAAACAACCTAAGACGGCTGCTCAGATTGTCTCCCAATTCATACATACAGATAAGGAACAGCAAAGGGCCTATAGCACTACCTTGGGGAACGCCAGAAATCACTTCTGTTTTACTCGATGGCTTTCCCTGAGTTACTACGAACTGTGACCTCTCTGACAGGAAATCGGAAATCCAGACGCATAACTGGGACGATATTCCATAAGCACGCAATTTCACTACGAGCCGCTTGTGTGGCACAATGTCAAAAGCCTTCCGGAAATCCAGAAATACGGAATCGATCTGAAATCCCTTGTCAATAGCACTCAGCACTTCATGTGAACAAAGAGCTTTGTGTTTCACAGGAACGATGTCTCCTAAACCCATGTTGACTGTGTGTCAGTAGACCATTTCCTTCGAGGTAATTCATAGTTCGAAGACAGTATATGTTCTAAAATCCTGCTGCGTATCGACGTTAAGGATGTGGGCCTGTAATTTAGTGGATTACTCCTACTACCTTTCCTGAATATTGGTGTGACCTGTGCAACTTTCCTGTTTTTGGGTACGGATATTTCGTCGGGCGAACGGTTGTATATGACTGTTAAGTATGGAGCTAATGCATCAACATACTCCGAAAGGAACCTAATTGGTATGCAGTCTGGACCAGAAGACTTGCTTTTATTGATTTGAGTTGCTTCACTACTGCGAGGATATTTACTTCTAAGTTACTCATGTTGGCAGCTGTTCTCGATTCGAATTCTGGTATATTTACTTCGTCTTCTTTTGTGAAGGCATTTCCGGAGGCTGTGTTTAGTAAGTCTGCTTTGGCAGCACTGTCTTCGATAGTATCTCCATTGTTATCGCGCAGAGAAGCCATTGATTGTTTCTTGCCGCTAACATACTTCACATACGACCAGAATCTCTTTGCATTTTCTGCCTGGTTTCGAGACAAAGTTTCATTGTGGAAAGTGTTATAAGCATCTCGCATTCAAGTGCGCGCTAAATTTCAGCTTCTGTGAAAGTTCGCCAATCTTGGAGATCTTGCGTCTGTCTAAAGTTGGAATGCTTGTTTCGTTGCTTCTGCAACAGTGCTCTAACCCGTTCTGCGTACCAAGGAGGATCAGCTCCGTCGTTTGTTAATTTATTTGATATAAATCTCTCAATTGCTGCCGATACTGTTTCTTTGAATTCAAACCACATCTGGTCTACAAGTATATTTTTAAATTGGAATGAGTGGAGATTGTCTCTCATGAAGGTGTCAAGTGAATCTTTATCTGCTTTTTGAATAGGTATATTTTTCGTTTATTTTTGGAGAATTTGTGGGTTACAATCTTCAGTCTCGCTACGACAACCCTATGTTCACTAATCCCTGTATCCGTTTTGATGCCCGTTATTAACTCAGGATTATCTGTTGCTAAGAGGTGAAGTGTGTTTTCACAACCGTTTGCTATTCGCCTGGGCTGATGAACTAACTACTCGAAATAATTTCAGAGAATGTGTTGTGACAGTGTACTCCCTCCTGATTAACTAAAGTTAGAGAGAAGCAGTTATGAAGCACTTGACATTTTCATGATCGGTTTCTATTTTTTATTGTTGCATTTGTTACCGATTTCCTGCCAATTTATTGCACTGTTGATGGACCTTTTGAGAGTCATTAACCATGCACGTAGACAAAACATGATGAATTTTGATTCTAAAAATTTTAGCCTTACAGTTCGTGTTTGCGAATGTCGAAATGTATTGTTATTATTAAAATTTTTTGTTAAGTGTGTGGTCCTTTTCACTGTACTCTACTTTTACACTATTTTCCGTCTTCAGTGTCCCTTACAGAGCTTTTCGGTGAACCAGTTTCTCGGCACCGCGCTGAGCGCCGCCTTGCTCTCTTCTGCCACCAGTCCCGAGCTACCTGGCCCTAAGGCGACGTTGCAGGACGCACCTGTTCGTGGAAAACGCGCGTTCCCACCGGGACGGGAGGTTGCGGAATTCGATCTGTCCACGTTTGTCCTTTCTTCTACATCCTCATGATGAGAATCCTGTGGACACTCTCGTCTTCCAAGACGAGAACAGCCGTGCTGTTCACAGAGCTGCACGCTTACGTTCCTAGTTTGACGAACACCCAAGCGCACTATCGCAGATCGAATCGCCCGCTAAATCACCCGATCTTAATGCTACAGAAAATATCTGGGACTGAACATAAGCGTCACACACGCTTACAAAAGCCGAGAAAATCCGCTATTGCAGGACATTGCCTTGGCACCGGTCATCCTATGGAATACAACAACACGGAGATTCTGGCTTGCACGTCCAGCTATTGGGATAGTGTTATTAAGGAAGCTGTTGAAATCAGACCATCAAGCAACCTTATTAACAGAGATGGTGGATTTTGTTTAAATACTGCTTGGGATCCGGCTCTGTCTCTCATCAAAATACAGAGGGACAGAATTAGTGCTACCTCACCTTTTGATTGATAGTAACTATCGATATTTCTGATGTTGGTTATCTTTGGTTGTGTTGACACTTGTTCTGTGAGTGGTGTCTTCCTTGTTTCTCCTCTGTGAACCGAGGTATTAAATTTGCTTGCACATTTTTCCTTCTTGCATTTGTGCCTTGAGAATGACAGGTTGTGCTCTTGTCGAAATATCGACGGTGTTCGACGACGTCACCCGGCAGCAAACCCGTAAGTTACTTGAATATCTGGGACTGTTTGGAATAGAGGATGGAAACGTAGCCAGTTTCATTTTGTAGCTGTGCTGGATCTAATCATCAGTGGGCGGCTTCAGCCGGCTGTGGCGCATCTGGAGAAACTTATGGATTCTCATTCAAGCCTAATTGAATCCATTATCAAATGTAGAGCCAGTGGTACACGGTATTAGCGTGATGTCTCCAGGTTTTTACAACATTTTTGTGTTGTGTGGCTATTTCCTGCACTTTTGTTAAGCAGTGGTGGCCGCCTTTCTGTCGTCACCTTTGGATCTTCGTGTGTCCAGTCACACTGTGCAACTGCCTGAGAGATTGTTGGTGTGGGAGACAAGCATTCATAACTGGCGCAGGACAAAAGATGACGATGACACACTCAAAAATCTTTCCGCAGGGATCGGTGTTTGCTTTGGAGTTTTGCGGTGCAGCATTGGAGCATATAACACAAAGTCGCTTGAAAGTATTAACAGAAGCGTACTAATAACTTTTGCATATGACTGATAATTAATTGAAACTCTCAGCTGCCGACAGGTGTTGTTGATATACCTCGATGGGGACAGCAGAAAATGTGTGCCCCGATCGGGACTCGAACCCGGGATCTCCTGCTTACATGGCAGACGCTCTATCCATCTGAGCCACCGAGGACACAGGTGAATAGCGCGACTGCAGGGGCTTATCCCTTGCACGCTTCCCGTGAGATCCACATACGTATGTAATGTACCTTATAGACATTTGCCCATCAATTCATTGCTCGCGCACACTAAGGTGACGGTTCCCGTAAGAGTTCGGACAACCTGTGCGCATTCGCACATGGCGGGGTATCTGTTCTTTCGAGAACAGATACTATCTTTATACATATTTTTTCGTATGACACTTTATCCGTCGTATGTGGTGTCTCGAGAATTATTACTAAGACAAATATAATGCTGCTCTCCACGAACTTTAATGTGGAGGAAGCAAGCAGAAAATGTATAAATGTCATGTACAAAATTATAAAGGTCGCAAATGGAAAATTTCGACTTTATTGAAAACATTCAGGGCATGCCACCAAGCTATAGGGTTATTCAGAATCATCTAGCAACTTTCACATGATTGTAAAAATGTTTTTATTGTGGTAAGGTATTGCATGATTATACGTCCAGAAACAACACTTCAGAAGTTCTTTGTGCCATGTTCACAAATGTTCAGTGTATGGACCGCTAGTCACACGACCGACGTTAAGCCTGCTGTCCAGATCGACCCACTCTCGCCCCAGAGTATCCGCAACGATATCAGTCACAGCTGCCCTGCTGTGTCCACACTGACAGACACCTCCTGTTTCCTTAAACTTCTGTTATCCACACATGAATGAAGTGGAGGCTTCCTAAATGTAGTTGGAATTTCCAAAGCACTGCACTTGTGAACTCACTCTTGCAGAAGTCAATCACGGAAAGTGCCTTCTCTGCTGCTCTGGAAGCCATGTTGTTCACTGGACTCGCATTCAGGAGGACAGCGGTTCAATCCCGCGTCCGGCCATTCTGATTTAGGTTTTCCGTGATTTCCCTAAATCGCTCCGGGATGGTTCCTTTGAAAGGGCACAGCCGATTTCCTTCCCTAATCCGATGTGACGGATGACCTCGCAGTTTGGTCTCTTCCCCCACAACAACCCAACCTAACTGGAGATCACTGTAACCAAAAATACCATCTTGTATTGCTGTGTCAATACGTGCAGGGTGTTTAAGAAGTGATGGTCAATATTTCACGCATGGAAAGCACAGACCAAAAGTAGCTAAAAAGCTCCAGTAAACATGGGTCCGCAAATGAACCGTTCCCGGTGTATCGCATTAATTCGAGTCCGGGAACCATATTGTAAACGCCCCTGAATATCGCGCTACTTACGTTGCTATCTCGAGGTTTGGGATCGATTGTTTATTTACGCATGCGCACCTACTTCACCTTCCCCCTCCGTGCACTGTGCCATACGGGACTCACAATCAGTTACGAACGTGGAGGCACCATGGACAGAGGTGTTACTCCAATGAAGAGAGCGCTGACACGCACTTCATGTGTGGCAAAGCGAACGGCAGTGCCCATCAGGCTGCACGATTTTTTGAATAACGCTGATGATGTGATACGTGTGTTGCATTAGGATTGCCATCGGCACAAATGTGACAATTGTGGTAGTTAAAAATACTATCATGGGTAAATCAAGCCTCATCCGTGAACTGAATACTGCTTAAAAACAGGGGATTCAGAGTACACTGTTGTTGCACCCATTGGCAGAAATTCTCTCTAGGAGGGAAGTCTGCATTCTTGTAGGCTTGCACTCGCTGGAGTAATATGGACAGAGTTCCTGCCGACGTAAGACCCGCCACACACTGCTACGACTCGTGACATTCTCTTGGGTAGCAATCCTCTTAGTTGAAGCGCTCGGACGTCCGTGTACAATGCGTAACACTCTTTCCTGAACGTCGGCTGTTACGGATCTGGATCTACCTTCTCGCAGTATATCCGGTTTCGGTGTACTGTACTTCCAGGTGTACGTGGTGGAGTCCCACTGAACACACGCCGGAACATGTGGTTCATGCATGACTGTGCTCCAGCACATTTTCATATTAAAGTGCGCCGGCTTCTAACTCGGACTTAAGGTCAACATTAGGTAGGTAGAGGAGGGCCTGTGCCGTGACCTCCAAGTTCTCCGGATTTAAATCCCACGGATTTCTGTGTGTGGGGGTCGTGCCAAAAGCTTGGTCTAGGCTGCCGAGCTCAACTCTCTTGAGAAATTACGCTTGCGGATTGAAGCGGCCTTCCAGCATGTACAGAATTCCCCTGGACTGCCTGATAGGATTCGCAGCTCATTTCAGCAACGAGTTCAGTGTTGCATTCAGACGCATGGGCAACATTTCGAACACAATGAGATTTTCACTCTGCAGTGCTGATATGAAACTTCCTGGCAGATTAAAACTGTGCCCGACCGAGACTCGAACTCGGGAACTTTGCCTTTCGCGGGCAAGTGCTCTACCATCTGAGCTACCCAAGCACGACTCACGGCCCGTCCTCACAGTTTTACTTCCGCCAGGACCTGGTCTCCTACTTTCCAAACTTCACAGAAGCTCTCCTGCGAACCTTGCAGAACTAGCACTCATGGAAGAAAGAATATTGCGGAGACATGGCTTAGCCACAGCCTGGGGGATGTTTCCAGAATAAAATTTTCACTCTGCAGTGGAGAGTGCGCTGATATGAAACTTCCTGCCAGATTAAAACTGTGTGCCCGACCGAGACTCGAACTCGGGACACAGTTTTAATCTGCCAAGAAGTTTCACCTGCCTTAACGTTTACAGGTGCCATGTGTTCTTAGGCACCGCGACAGAAAATGTGCTGTATCTTGACAACGGTAGATTTGTGTACCTACGTTTATTGGAGATTTTTAGCTACTTTTGTCCTGAACTTTCAATGCGTGAACTGTTGACCATCACTCGTGAAACACCCTGTATAATCATATAACACCTTACCTCAATACAAATGCTTTTTACTGTCACTTTAAACTGTCTACATCATTTTGAATAGCCGTGTGTATTAGCTTCAGTTGTGTGACTTGGTGCGAGCGTATGGACGCACAGCTTGTGAAGACTGCTTCAGCAGCCAGTGTTGTTTCTCTGACTGACAAGCGCCTCTCGTGCAATCCCAAATGAAGCGTTCTTGCTAATTGTAGGAATACTGGACATGGAAATCGGGAAAAGAACAAACCTTTATGCATCAAGGAAAGAGAGTCAAACGGACGTACAAAGGCTACTTTCGAAACTGAGACCGAACAGACAAAATTGCGCCAGTGACAGTGTGGGAACTCCAACACATACATTTTGGGATGAAGATGCAACGGGTAATGATCGCCAGGTATGGGGTACACTGCATCTCAAAGCAGAGCCAAGGAACGAGCCGACCTGGCGCAGTATCCGAGAAAGCCGAAGGCGACTTCCGGAGGCATTAAACCACACGTCAGCGTGCTGAGGCAACGTTCCATGCAGATGGAGAGAAGGCAAACTGAGATCGGCCACAGGTAAAGACAACACTTCTTCAAGCCTGTGCCGCATTGGTGCGATTGATTAACGGGAATGTGGATTCTGCGACGTTAGACTGATTCGTGGAATCGATTGCCGCAGTGGGCGACAAGGGAAGGAGGGCAGTAGCGGAAATTCACTCTTCTGCAGTTGCCCTTCCTGTTTGTCCCATTCGCCAGCATACACAATCGTTGCAGTCTCTCTCATTCCGAATTTTATACCTCATCATTCCAATTATTCCTTCTCTCGATCAGTGGTATTTTAACATTGTGAAGAATAAAATAAATGAAAAGAATGATTGTAGCAGCGGGAATCGAACCCGCGACGATGATTTGACCACTGGGCCACGGTACTGCTAGGTCAACTGCCCCTCAAAACTCCCTCGTACGTTACGCTTGCACCGTAGTTTCAATGAGAGATACTGATCTGTTTCTCTAAGCAGCGTAGCGCTGGTAGTGCGGTAAAGGATGACGTCACGTCAGATCACGCACATTCGGAAACAGCCAGCTGCGTCCCTTCCCTTAGTTGATAATAGCGAGGCTGACATTTAATTGCAGCACTCGACACTAGTTTCTTGTTACGGAGAGAGCGCTGCAGAAGTAGTATTCGTCCATTTTATTTTAATATCAGCATGCATTCGAAGAGAAGTGGCACACTTTTAATGCGATTTCCGGCTTGCGTTCGAAGTGAAATAGCATAATTTAAGTGCAGTATTTACTGTGAACATTAGCACGTGATAACCAGCCACCACTGCTCTGTTATTCCCGGCTATCTGAGCGACAAATCCAGGGTTCTTTCTTGCCGTCATCCTTGCTCCGTTTACTGTACCATGGCTGAAGAGCTCTTTCTTCAGTTTTTTGGACGACTAATTGTTGACAATCCTTTATCACCATTTCCTTATTTGTTGTCCTCTCTCTCTCTCTCTCTCTCTCTCTCTCTCCTGGATATGCTGCCTCCCTCTTTATTCCGCCCATCTCTACTGCCTCTACTCTACTTTTCTGCTACAGAAATAACTATTAATATTTCAGATGTACTAGTTCCGTAAAGAAACGATGACGCTAATGAATCAACTTTTCAAAATGTTTACAATAAATTGTTTCAGTTTTATTATAGGCAATTTTTAAGCCTTCCTTCAGATATACTCTAGTAAGTTCTCCTGTTAGTTCTTAACGATCATTTGCACTAAAAGCGTCTCATCAGTAAAGTAGTTGGCTCTGCCATGTTATAGCAACACGTTTTCCAGATCAGAGAAAAACATTTTCTATCATTGCTACTAGTTGTTTGTATGACAAAAACAAAAATTTCCAACTGAGGGCGAGATTTATTTATTTATTTTTTAGATGCAGCCTCATGAACATTTTACGATACCATAATCGGTTCGACTATCCAGTGCCCATATCCAGATTGTCAGTAGGATTCGTACTATAGTTTTATAATTTATATAAAAAACACCACGCTTCGAGGACCGACTCTTTTCCTTTATTGGCAGTCCAGATGATCACTGGCTGGTCGAAGCGGTAACAGGATTGTGAAATGCTCGTGTAAATGTGTCGGAAAATGTAAGAACAACTTAAGTCCAACACTTTGTATGTAGCGCAGGAAGAATTATTTTTTGAATGCCCCTATGCGTGCAGTAATTATTCTAATCTTACCTTTATGATCGATGTGTGAGCGATATGTAGAGGATTGTAGTATATTCCTACAGTAATCATGTAAAGCCCCCTATGCGTGCAGTAATTATTCTGACTACGAATATTACTACGAAGTCTTTCGCGACGGAGTCCTTGTATAAGTAGTTTACTTGCCGCGTCAAATTTGGATAAAATTTATGCAGTAATTATTCTAATCTTACCTTTATGATCGATGTGTGAGCGATACGTAGAGGGTTGTAGTATAGTCCTAGAGTAATCATTTAAAGCCGGTTCTTGGAACTTCGTCGACAACTATCTTTAAGACTCTGCCAGTTCTGTTTCTTCAGCATCTCTGTGACGCACTCACACGGTTCAAACAAACCTGTGACCATTTATGCTCCCCTGGTAGTCCTATTTGGTACGGATCCCACACACTTAAGCAGTAATCTAGAATGGGTCGCACGAGTGATTTACAAGCAATCTCCTTTGTAGACTCTTCGCATATCTCCAGTATTCCACCAATAAACCGAAGTCTACCATCTGCTTTACCCACGACTGGGCCTATGTGATCATTTCGTTTCATGTCCCTACACAGTCTGTCATACAGGTATTTTTATGGATTTGCCAATTCCAATTGCGATTCTCTGTTAGACTACTGCGTTTTTACGTTTTGTGAAATGTACAGTTTTACATTTATGAACATTTAAAGCAAGTTGTGAATGTTTGCACCACTGTGAAATCTTATCAAGATCCGTCTGAATATTCGTGCAACTTCTTTCACACAAGAGTTCATTATAAATAACTGCATCATCTGCAAGAAGCCTTAGGTTGCTACTAATATTGTCCGCAAAGTCATTAATATACAACATGAACAGCGAGAGTATTAATACACTTCCTGGGGCACATCTCAAGTTACCCTCCAAAGTGACTCTCCATCCATGATAATATGCTGTATCCTCCTTACCAAGAAATCCTCAATCGAGTTACTAATTTCGCTTGATACTCCATACGATCGTACTTTTGAGAATAAGAGTGGACGCGGTACTGAGACAAACGCTTTTTGTAAACCAAGAAACACTGCATACACTGCATACACCCGACTGCCTTGATCCGATGTTTTCGGTATGCCGCGTGAGAGAAGTGGGAATTGGGTTTCACATAATCGATATTTTCGAAATCCGTGCTGATTAGCATTTCTGTTCGAGATACCTCATTATGTTTGAGCACAGAATATCATCTAAGATTCTACAACAAATCCATGTCAAGGATACTAAACGGTAATTTTGTTGATCAGTTCTGCTACCGCTATTGGGTGTGACTTCTGCTTTCTTCCAAATACTGGGCACGGTTTTTTGTTCGAGGGCTTTATAATAGATTTTAGTTTGAAAAGGGTCTAACTCAGCCGCAAATTCTATATAGTACCTGGTAGGGATTCTATCGAGCCCTGGAGCTTTGTTCAAGTTTAACGATTTCAGCATTTCCCAACACCACTGACAGTAACATTTCACTTGTCTTTTCAATGGTACGAGGATGACATTGGGACAATTCTCCTAGGTTTTCCTTTGTAAAGGAACATCTGAAAACTCTGTAAAGAATTGCTTTTGCTTTGGTATCCTCAATTTCTGCTCTTGACTCATTGGACACTAATTTTGATGCCACTAATAGACTTTACATGGTACCAGAATTTCTTTCGGTGTTGTGAAAGATTGTTTGACAATATTCTGGAGGTTTTACGCATTGCTCTCTTGACAGCGTAACACGTTTCGTTCAGCCTGCCTCCCTCTGTAGTCGTATGCTTTGTTATACACATAGTATTCAGTACTCTGTTCAGTTCGGTGTGTCTGGGACAGTATGCAGTTTTTTTTTTCCAAAGATTAAGACCATTTAGCTAAGCGTTCTGTGGGAAACGAAGTATCGAAGTGATGACCTGAAGGTGATCCAGTATCAAAAAACTAGGTTCCCGAATTATAGCATACAAACGAGTTTGGAAGGTGGCGCACAACGACGAAATAGTTTTATGGAAATGCATATCGATGCCTGTCGTTGTCTTGGTGACACGAATTGTGTTGATTTTAGAATACAAAGCAATCGGAGAAATTGGTAGTTTGCTGTTGCGACACAGTGTTAGCAAAATGTCCAGAATGAATTTTTTATTCCGCAGCGGAGTGTACGCTGATATGAAAATTCCTGGCGGATCAAATCCGTGTGCCGGACCGAGACTCGCATTCGGGATCTTTGTCATGTTAGCTGAGTCTTTCGTTCTGCAGTGGCGTTTCTCGATGCGTATTTTGTTCGCATTAACCCTCGCATTGCTATAACGAATATTTTCAAAAAAACGGTGAGGAAATCTGAACTGCGCACCGCCCTTACAAATTACGGTTATTGCAATGTACACACCACCATAAAGTGAGAAACTTGATATGAAATATCTTGCACGCCGCCAAAACATTTTTCGTTTAAATTCGTATTACTGCGAGTTGATTGAGAACAGCAGCAAGGCGCTGGCATTTTGGCCACCAGGCGGCAGCACATGCGGCGACGCGCGCGCCGTTGCGGCCCGCAGTCGTACTGCCGGCGAGACAACAGAGTAGTGCTTCGCTGTTTAGTCTGCTTGCGGGTCGGGCCGGAGCAGCTTGCTTTGTGTAGTGCATAGTGTGTGTGTGGCTTTATAGCAGGAAGCGGCGGTGCGATGTCAAATTTCCGTCGTTCCAGTGTTTTGTAGTGAGTGTTCCACCATGTTCTAGGGCCTTCCGCGAGGAACGTCTCACGTGCACAGTGCTGCCAGTCGTAATGCATAGCTGGAAAAGCTGCTACGCGCGTAATGGAAGCGTCCACGAAAAGTCCACTCTAGTTATTGAGCCTTCAGTTGCTGCGGTTCCGCAAGAATAAGTGCCTAGTTTGATACGGCTGATACAAATCGACTTAGCTGCTCCGTCAAGTCGTGCACTCCTAAATTACATCTGCAGCCCCATTTCGTCATTCTATAAATAGACTTAGAGAAATTGACTGAGGCTTTTTTTTAATAATATATTGCAGGTGCCTCATCTTTGAAGTTGTGGTGCAGAAATTGCTGGCAAAATGTGAGCAAAGTGTCATACTGGAATATTGATCGTCACCGTATTGAGAGAGCTATTGATTCGGACTGTGCTATACGATGTCTGTCTTTTTCTTGTTGCTGGGTCTCTCTGGAAGTTTTCACGTTTATCATGCAGTGATGGAATTTCATGCGCTCGTTGTTTCATTGCGGCTATCAAGTAATATAACAGTCCTGGGAGCGTTTCGTGTATAGTGCTCAGCGTGTGGTGTCGTGGTATGTCTCTGTGAGGCTGAGTGTGCCAAGATAGCGAACAAGTGACCATCTAGTCGTGCCGTGTGGCAGGAAGTGCGAGCTGGCTCATCTGCGGCCGTGACTCACGCCGGCTCCAGGCGGGATCAGAGCGGTAAAATATCTCGTGCTGACTAATCGCTGACGCCCCCTTTAAACACTGTTGTTTCTCTCTGCGTTACTGCGCCAGCTGTCTAACAGCTTGTTAGTCTTACGTACCACTACCTTGGGAGATTGGGAACACAGTAGACCCGATTACTTCTTTCGGTATATATACACGAATCCATCAACATACACATAGGACACTTGTGCACAAAATGTTTCCTGAATTTTTTATGACTAAAAGTGCGTTAAATCTGGCACAAATGAAATCAGGCTAGGTCATTGATAAAGTCTTAATTTAGCTTCACATTTTTTGGTTGCACACACCTAAACGAAATTAACCTTTCAGCGTGATACAGACCTCGGGATATGCTACAGATAAGTCGTCATAACCAGGATTTCAGGACGGGCTCGTACTATAGCCGCGAAATGGATGACCGTCCCATCGGTAAATGTTCCCAGTGTTTAAGTTTATTTGCTACATTATCTGGTGGCTGGAGGTTCTTATGTTCTCAATAAATTATCGCATGGAGAGGGATAAAACCACTGCTTATTTTTTCCTCGTTGCTATTGTCATACAAAAGTATTTGAAAGACCTTTATTAAGACTTTCATAAAATTCGCTGTTGTACTGTCGGCCACTGAGCCATTTTCAAGTGTACAGCTTAAGCAGATTCTTAAATTGAGGTACCTTTATTTTATGAATAGTTTAAAGTGAAAGGGACGATTAAGTTCTGAGCGAACTACAAGGTATCGGCTGCACCTTCACGATCTGTGTAAAGGTAAGTGGCCGACTGTTTCCGCTAAAGGTTAGGCGTCTAAGGAGGTTGATCAGACAACCTTTTGAAAGAAAAGGAAGTTTATGGAAATCGTTATTTTAGGCTTCTGCTAGTGACACAATCAAAACGTTTTACAAAGTCAGTTTCAGCCACACATGTAGAAGAGATGCGCCTAGTGTCACAAGGAGGCGTGTGGACTTTGCATTTGACCGATTTTTAAAACTTCCAGATTCCGCGTAGCTAAGAAAGCACAAACGGTTTGCTTATTTGTATTTAGGATAACTCACACTGGCCATAAGTAAACGTTTGCCTATGTAGTTTGACAATCAGTGCTCACATATTCTTACTAATCATGATTGTTAGCCCATAAATGTCAGCATCAGAGCATGCTGTCGGCCATTTCACTGAGGCTCCTATATCTTCAGTAGGAAATGACTGCCAGCGTAGCCACAGAGCGGCAATGCAGAGTTTGGGGTCTACTGGTAATAACCGGTTTAGTCATTACGTCATTATCATTGACTGCAATAAGTTTCATAGTTCAAAGCAATCTCTAGCAAATACGGACAAATTCAACGTTGGAAGATCGATCCAGCAAGTAGTTCCTTCAGAAAAATGTTTTGGCGAATTATGTGAGTACACCTGTAGCGCAGATTCTGGTTCATACGTTTCCGTATGTTTTGAGTGCTGCTCGATCCAGTGACAATACGATTCAGGAAGCGCAAGTCAGTTGCGTGACGCATGGCAGCGCTCACAAAAGGGCTGGCGCCCGAGTTGTTGGGCCACTGTGGAAGCCCTCGTTCACAGAAGTGTCTGTTCGCTGTCGAGGACAGCCAAGAGGCCTCCCCTCTCCTCCTCCTCCTCCTCCTCCTCCCCCCCCCCACCCCATCCATTGCCCAAAATCGCTGGCATGGCCATGCCGTCCCACAAGGCCGCGGAGGTGCGCGCTTTACCTTTACCTTTGCGTCTTCTTTGGCCAGTTCTTTACATGGAGAGTATAATACCAAACCTCCGCGTCTTGGTTAAACCACGTTGACGGCCGTACAACACTTTCTCCTCCTAAATATGAGTCATACAGCCCAGAACTTGTCAGGGTTCCTATCTAAAACGGAAATTAACTTTATTGTGGATGTACTGAAGTTCCACTGTAAATGTGAAACTTTGCGCGCTTAAGGAACCCTCCGATACTGCCATTCTCTGAACGTTGTCACGAGCGGAAAATTTGAAGCTGATTCGGACAGACTGACCTGTAGTGTAGCCTGAAGGCCAGGTTAACTTGGAATGTTTGGCTGTGAATTAGCGAACTCAACTAGTCTGATGATCTATTAAATTTGTGTATTCTATCGTTAAATTTACGTTCCGATCGAAAGGTATTTTCTAAGTTTGGTGAAGTATTTAAGTCTTCGGTGTAATCTTGATTTTGTGCAGCAGAGTTGTATTTAGTGCGTTTATTATGCCACAAATTGTGTGACGACGATGTATATTAAGAACCCTTAAGATTTTCTAGCATCACCTGGAGATATTCATTCAGCACGAACTGGGTAGTGGCGTAATAAACGTATCTGAAATAAAGCTGTTGTGGATTTGACATTTAGTTTTTACTGTCTTAGGCGAGACAATGACGCTGCTCATAACCCCCATAGCCTTGCGTAGGTAGATGTACTTTGATAGTTAAACTCTGATTATATGACGTCAGTCCCAAACTCCTTAAAATGTAGTCACCTTTTTTCAGTTTTCTTGGGAGTACTTAGTGAGCAACAAAGTCCGCGCCCGGCACGTGACAAAGACAACTTAGCGAAAATATGTAGAATACCGCACAAATGGAACATGACAGTTCGAGTCCCAAAGACTTGTAAACCATGTCACCGAGAAAGCCTCTAGGGTCAAAAATTTTCAGCTCGTGAGCAAGACAGTAAACGCAAATACGAATATTTTCGGTTGTAGACTTCACCTGAGACATTGTAGTGCCCTTCTGAAACAGGCGGAACATCGTGTTTTGGTCGTGGCGGTTGACTGAGCCAGTGAAGTTTTAACGTGCAGGAGCATTCGGAGAATTCTCATTACGGTAACTGTAGTCGGCCTGCTCTCGTCTGCTACAGCACTTGGTTGCCATAGGATTACCTCGCGAGGTGTCAAATGGGGATGAAACACATGTAGAACTGCCCCCGCAAAAAATCGTTTCACACGAACCTCTCGTCGGATGGGAAAGACGAAGTGCAGCGCGGCCTGTCGTGACGCGAGACCTAATTTAAGCTTGAGAAAGTTTTCCAAAGTGGCGGCTGCCTGGTTGCTCAACCCGCGGGCTCGTAGCCAGCCAGCTGCTCCCATAACCAGGAATATCGCCTCAAATCCCTGCAGCCTTCACCGGCAAGTTCCATTCTTTCGTTCGTGTCCGATGTGGGGCCGGTAGGACTGATGGAGCCAGAGGAAAGTACATTACAGCCAGTCCAATTTGACCAGTGGCTGTCAACAACGCCACTGTCGGTACCATGACACCATTATGGCGATTATAACCTCACAGAACCTGGCAGATTTTAAGTATCGAAACCTATGCGGAGTAGGGGGCTTTATACTGGGTTGTCCTTAACGTCTTCCTACGTACTAAACATTGATGTAGTCGGTGCGCGTGCCTTATATTATCTTTGAGTCAGTGCTTTCGAGATCATTCACCATTGTCTTCTTCAGAGGGGCAATTGTCTGTCGAAAAACAATTGAAGTGTACAAAAACATGTTCAAATGTGTGTGAAATCTTATGGGACTTAACTGCTAAGGTCATCAGTCCCTAACCTTATACACTACTTCACCTAAATTATTCTAAGGAGAAACAAATTCATGCCCGAGGGAGGACTCTAACCTCCGCCGGGACCAGCCGCACCGTCCATGACTGCAGCGCCTGAGACCGCTCGGCTAATCACGCGCGGCTGAAGTGTACACTATGTGAGATTACATTGGTACTAAACAGTGAAAAGCCACTCGCAGCATCTTCATTTCTGTCACCATGTATGACATGGGGAATACTCCTATAGTCTCTCTCGGTATGCGCTTCCACGCATCACTGATTACGAATAGGAATCTCTGTTAACCACAGCTTCTTAGGCGATTCAGTCCATTTAGTTTGACACATAGGCTGCTCATACAAGATTCTACGCTTGTTGGTAAGGCCGTGTTCACCAACAGCACATATTTTTTTCTCTCTAAATTCAGGTTACGGCCTGTCTGATCCACTAGGCATTCTTTCATCAAAAAAAATTCCGCCAGGACCTACCTTCCATGGTGACGTATTCGTCTTACTCCGTACTGATAATCTCATTTCTGCTGCTCATTAGTTCCGTACGTATTTGATTCTCGACGTAGTGTGTGCTAATTAGGCTGGTCGTGAGAGTAGGAATGTCGTCACCGAACTCTGATTACCTGTTACCCTGATATTTTAATCCCATACGTGAACGATTTTTATTTTCGTCATACACAAATTGAAAAGTAAGACAGAAAGACTGCATTTTTAGCAGTTCATTCACTCCCCTCTCGATTCTTGTATATTATCAGAACGAGATTTTCACTGGCAGCGGAATGTGCGCTGATATGAAACTTCCTGGCGAATTAAAACTGTGTGGCAGGCGGAGACTCGAACTCGGGACCTTTGCACACAGTTTTAATTTGCCAGAAAGTTCCATTGTACGAGGTGTCTTTTAAGTTCTGTTTTGAAACTAAAAAAGACGTGCTAAGATATCTCAATTTTATTTTTACATGAAAGCCTGTACCTTAATCTAATTTTCTACATAATTTCCGTCAACATTGAGGCACTTGTCATAGCGTTGTACCAGTTTTTGAATACCCTCTTAGAAGTCTGCCGCCTGACTTGTTAACCGCTGCATCACCACTGTTTTGACTTCGTCATCGTGTCGAAGACGCTGACCGCCCAGGTGTTTCTTCAAGTGTAGGAACAGATGGTAGTCACTGGGTGCAAGATCGGGGCTGTACGGAGGATGATTTAGAGTTTCCCATCGAAAAGCTGTGATGAGATCTTTGGTCTGATTCGCGACATGCGGACGGGCATTGTCTTTCAGCAAAACGACGCCTTTGCTAAACTTCCATGGACTGTTACTTTGAATCTGGTGTGACGTAGGCCACCCATGTTTCATCGCCCGTAACAATTTGGCTTGAGAAATCACCACCACCGTTGTGGTACCGCTCGAGGAAAGTCAGTGCACTGTCTAAACGTTTGGTTTTGTGCACATCCGTCAACATTTTCAGTACGCAACGTGCGCACAAATTTCGGTAATTCAAGTGCTCTGTCATAATGCCATACAAAACACTACGAGAAACATTAGGAAAGTCATCCCGCAAGGAGAAAATGGTAAAGCGTCCGTTTTCTCTTATCACCTTTTTGTCCACTTCCTGCACCAAACTTTCATCAACGACCGAAGGACGCCCACTCCGTTGTTCATCATGCACATTTGTGCGGCCATCTTTAAATGCTCTCTCACCCACTTTCTTACCATTCCATCTCTGGTAATGTTTTCTCCGTAAACTCCACAGATCTCACGATGAATATCGATTGCTTTTAGGCATTTAAAACTAAGAAATCTTATAACAGCCCATACTTCAGTCGGTGGGACTCACGATTATCTGAGGCATCTTTAACACTCGGTACACAACGTAAACAAGGAAGAATCAGACTGTAATGGCGTCAGTGCGTAGATTAAGGTACAGGCTTTCATGTAAAAATAAAATTGAGATATTTTAGCACGTCTTTTTTTTTAATTTCAGAACGGTAGGCCTACTGACTCACAAAACACGCCTCGTATATTACATGCGCTTCCCTACAGCTTATACCTATTTTCTTGAAAATTTCACACATTTCACAATTTTAAATTCGAGATCGCTTTTTCTACGTCTACACTGCCCTATGTAGATGTCTTGAAGTTTATCTTGCTTCGATTAACATTCACAGCGTCAGAGTTGCTACTGTGGTGGCTATAGCTTTCCTAGAATCAAACTGATCATCCAACAGATGTAATGTACTGCCCTCAGATCTGTGCGGTGTCTGAAGGAAAGGCCCATTGAGCATTGGAGTTCGTTGAAGGAGTGGAAGAAGTGCCTGAAGACGTAGACCTTATAAACTCAACTGTAGCAACTTGAAGCTGGACGTAAATACCCAAAAAGGCAATGACAGTGGCGATGAAAGACGACTTTGTGTAGGTGGTCGCTGTGTACGAGATGTTGTGGTGGGACTTAGGGCAGCGGTGTTGGCGACTTTGGAGGCGCCCTGTGAACGGATCCAATCATCGGGTGCGCGGCGCCGCCCCCCATCCGGCCGGGCACTACGAGTGGCTGCCTGCCTGCTTGTCTGACTTTGCGCGTCGCGCTGGCTTTGGCGCCGCCTCTGCCGCTATTGATCCGCACGTCGCGTGTCGATAGCTCTCCCCCGGGGTCGCTAGATCGATCCCAAGCTGCTGCCAGCGTGTTGCAAGGACGCGCCAGCGCACGCTATGTCCCGGTACCTGACTGCGACGTTTCAATCACCTTAATGAGTGCCCTAGCTGCGGCCGTTATACATCTGGTCGCCGAGGTTTTCTCGGGCTCGATTAATGGTGTGCTTCCGGGCGAGTGTGCTCTTTCCATTTTTATGCACAATTTTTCGATAAACGACTCATTCGTATTCTCCAGGCGCTTTGAGTTTTGTCTTCTCGGTGGGTGGACTCCAACCACACTCCGGAGTAACGACGGTATGGCGCCGCTGTCCATGCTCCTACCCCATTCTCGGCTCCCACAACGATCTTTTGTGTTCGACGCGCACTGTGTCAGCATCTGAGATGGGTGAGAAGGCTGGCTGGTTCTTAGCTGTTATGCGCCACAAGCCTTGTTTAAATTGAAACCTCCGACTGTATTAGTGTTCTTTACATCTCTGTTTCGGTAGATCCCTTAATTACGCTGTCCCAGAAACTTGGCATTTGCACCATTGGCCTCGCGGCATTTCGTTTTCTGATTACACTCGAGGGATAATTCGGCGAATATATATCACATTAGGAAAAAAGCCGTATGAGAGTAGTACAAACTTAGTTACGTTTACAGACAGTTCATCCATCACGGGAATACACTCTCTAGAACAGGGTTTCCCACCACAATTTTCTCGGGGACCACCTCATCGGATTGGTACCTAAAAAAGCCAAATTCTTTTTATACCTTTTCTATTTTTGCTCCTTAGAAAAAACATTCATTATTGAAAAAATATTGAACTTAAAACTTTTCAATTTAGCCATCATTGTTGTTGTTAAATTTTGAATTATTGCTCGAAATCTTTATCTTCAAATCTGGGTGTTTAGTATAACAAATGCATTATCTTCCTCTTCATCTGTAGGGCTTTTCGTTTTAACGAACCACTTTTTAACCAACGGTCCATTTTTAACTACGCGAACTGTAGCTTCCCTAAAAACGTTTTACAAACACTACTGTTTTAATACAGGATATTGAATATGTAAACAATACCGCCTGAGAAAGCACTGGAAATAAATTAACAATGGCCGATTGTCGTGTGAAATGCGAGTTTCTGTGTTAAGTGACTGCCAGTTGTCGGCTGCAAAGAGGCAGCGCGCGTACTCTAACGGCATACAGCAGAACTATTTGCATCTATCTAATTCTAGTTTTGCGCTAGAATGTGCTAGTGTCAGTTGGCTCTAGGAAGTTGCTAGACGCAGAAGTTGGCTAAAGTTCTGCTCATGCAGGAAGGGGCCAAAAAAGAAAAATCTGTTATCATACGAAATTTATTTAAAATTTTTTCCATTCTTGCGTACCCCTCTGGCATAGATCGCGGACGCCTGGGGGTCTGCGGACCACCTGTTCGAAACCACTGCTCTACGATTGTAGCCTGTTATCGATATTGATACTGTCAAGATATCGGACCCTGGAATTGAGATTTCCTAGAGTGTAGCAAACGACAGTTTTCATGTGATACAATTACAAATAATTTTTCGGATTTTTCCTTTGAATTGTTCCGGTAAACGTAGCCAAATTTCATGATTCTAGGTCAACGGGAAGTACCCTCTACGTTTCTATGAGTGTGTTTGTATCAAAATTACACAAATGTCGGCATTTTTCGAATGCATTGATTACCTTCCATTTATTACCCCGCCAAGCAACATAGACCTCGTAAAAAAAATTCTTTGATGGGAGCGAAGTACGTTGTATGGCAAGTTTCCATTTGAGTCTGCCTTTCCGGAAGTTGGTTCAACTTGTTGCAATGATTGGCTGTCAGACAAGGAGGGCATTACTGGAAAAAATAGACGGTCGTCAAAACGTTGTGTATAAACTGGAATCGGCAACTCGCCAGAACGCACGAAAGCAGCCCATTAAGCTGCTATGTACAGGTTTCTGAAATTCTTTTAAACATGTTACCCTTCTTATGGGTATCCAGAGGCTAAAAACAAAAAAATAGAAGCCACCTCTAGCCACTTCAGCTGTAAACGTCCATGTTGAGCCTGTATATTCTATATAATTTATCAACATTATATTCGTTTCTTCCACGTGAAGCCGTGTGCCATAGTCATATTCTCCGCTTTTTCGCGCCTGCCTTACACCGGCTTGGGCGCTGCTGAGCTATATGTCATTACGAGTTTGTGCACGCATGTTTCAGGACAGCGATCCAAATCCCCGTCCGACTTTTCTTATTTAGGTTTCCCGAGGCTTTTCTACGTCGCTTTGAAAAGTTTTGCCGGCCGCGGTAGACGAGCGGTTCTAGACGCTTCAGTCCGGAACCGCGCGACTGCTACGGTCGCAGGTTCGAATCCTGCCTCGGGCATGGACATGTGATGTCCTTAGGTTAGTTAGGTTTAAGTAGTTCTAAGTTGTAGGGGACTGATGACCTTAGATGTTAAGTCTCATAGTGCTCAGAGCCATTTGAACCATTTTTTAAAGTTTTTTCCTTGCCCTTCCCCAGTTACAGCTCGTGCCCCGTCCGAGGGACATTAAACTGAGAGATATACTTGTTGCAGTTGCGTTATTTGCACTTGGGGGGTAGGGCGGATTGTACGCGCTGCTATAGGTTGTAGGAAGGTCATCTTTTTTTTTTTTGGTCATCAGTCTACTGACTGGTTTGATGCGGCCCGCCACGAATTCGTTTCCTGTGCTAACGTCTTCATCTCAGAGTAGCACTTGCAACCTACGTCCTCTATTATTTGTTTGACGTATTCCAATCTCTGTCTTCCTCTACAGTTTTTGTTAGTTCCTCGGCCTCGAATTCGGATGGATCTCCGCCGCGGTCCGAAAGATTCCATCCCCCCGGTGGTGTTCCGTTCCTTTTTCCGCCAAATTTTATGGGAGTTTCGGGATGCTGTTGTTTTTTACACTGATGGCTCTAAATCTGCTGATCATGTTGGGTATGCCTTCACGTCCTTTGTTGGAACGGAAAATCATCTACTGCCACCCTCATGTGGGGTGTTTACTGCGGAATTGATGGCAATTTCCCGGGCCCTTACCTTTATTAAACAATCCCAACACAACCGCGTTTTGTTATGTACGGACTCGATGAGTGGCCTTCTTGCTATTGACCGGTGTTTTTCGCGCCATCCCTTGGTCTCTGCCATCCATGACCATCTCGCTGATCTTCACCGTGCTGCTTGTTCCGTTGACTTCCTATGGGTCCCGGGCCATGTGGGTATCCCGGGTAATGAGCTTGCTGATCGTTTGGCTGGGGGAGCAGTTACTTACCCCCCCGTTTTCTGTAACCCCTCCTGCAGCGGATTTACGGCTTCACATCAAATCCCACTTTGCACAGTCATGAGCCAATTCTTGGGAGGCTACTCCACTGTCTAATAAACTTCGTGCCATTAAGGTGAATCCAGGCCCATGGCGTTCTTCCTTTCGCCTCTCCCGCAAGGACTCGACCACACTGTGTCGTCTCCGCATTGGCCATACCAGGCTGACCCATGGTTTCCTTTTGCGTGATGAGCCACCCCCGCTATGTGGTTGTGGAGCCTTCCAGTCAGTGGCCCACATTTTGGTTGAATGCCCCCTTCTTTTGGCTCTGCGTGCTAAGTACAGACTCCCCCACACTTTACCTTTGATGTTGGCTGACGATTCCCGGATGGTCTCTCTGGTTCTAGGTTTCCTTCGGGAGAGTGGTTTTTATTCTCAGTTTTAAAGTTTTTAATCTCCCTCTGGTGTTGGGGCAGGGCGGTGAGTGTTTGGGTGTCTCCCACTGTAGGCAGCGTTCAGAGATTCCCGATTCCCCTCCCTGACCGGAATCCTCTTTTCTTTCCCTTTTACTCTGTTTTTACCCCTTCTTTTTAAGGCTTGGTTAGTTTTTCTATTCCCATACGTACTTTCTGCATTATAGCAGTTGTACCTTTTAAGTCACAGGTGGTCTTGCCTATGCTGCTTCAGCATAGTGTTGGGTTTGTTCTCTTGCCAACTTCCCTCATTTGTTTTTACTAATGACAACGTGACTGCCCTTTTACGTTTCCCCTTTTTCCGTTTTATTGTTCTGACTTTTCTGAGATGTCCCGTTAGCAGAATGGAGTCTATTTGAAACAAGGGACTGATGACCTTGCTGTTTGGTCCCTTTAACCTCAAACAACCAACCAACCATCTACAGTTTTTGCCCTCTACAGCTCCCTCTAGTACCATGGAAGTCATTCCCTCATGTCTTAGCAGATGTCCTATCATCCTGTCCCTTCTCCTTATCAGTGTTTTCCACATATTCCTTTCCTCTCCGATTCTGCGTAGAACCTCCTCATTCCTTACTTTATCGGTCCACCTAATTTTCAACATTCGTCTATAGCACCACATCTCAAATGCTTCGGTTTTCCCACAGTCCATGTTTCGCTACCATACAGTGCTGTACTCCAGACGTACATCCTCAGAAATTTCTTCCTCAAATATTTCTTCCTCAAATTAAGGCCGATATTTGATATTAGTAGACTTCTCTTGGCCAGAAATGCCTTTTTTGCCACAGCGAGTCTGCTTTTGATGTCCCCCTTGCTCCGACCGTCATTGGTTATTTTACTGCCTAGGTAGCAGAATTCCTTAACTTCATTGACTTCGTGACCATCAATCCTGATAAGTTTCTCGCTGTTCTCATTTCTACTACTTCTCATTACCTTCATCTTTCTCCGATTTACTCTCAAACCGTACTGTGTACTCATTAGACTGTTCATTCCGTTCAGCAGATCATTTAATTCTTCTTCACTTTCACTCAGGATAGCAATGTCATCGGCGAATCGTATCATTGATATCCTTTCACCTTGTATTTTAATTCCACTCCTGAACCTTTCTTTTATTTCCATCATTGCTTCCTCGATGTACGGATTGAAGAAGAGTAGGGGCGAAAGGCTACAGCCTTGTCTTACACCCTTCTTAATACGAGCACTTCGTTCTTGATCGTCCACTCTTATTATTCCCTCTTGGTTGTTGTACATATTGTGCATGACCCGTCTCTCCTTATAGCTTACCCCTACTTTTTTCAGAATCTCGAACAGCTTGCACCATTTTATATTGTCGAACGCTTTTTCCAGGTCGACAAATCCTATGAAAGTGTCTTGATTTTTCTTTAGCCTTGCTTCCATTATTAGCCGTAACGTCATCTATACAGCCAAAAGAATTTTAGAAATATAACGTCTCACACTGCTAGCCTTATTTTCGTGAACTTCGATAGAGTATGTTATAATTCTGTAAAATCCGCAACTGTTAACCCATCTCCATTCAACATCACTGAATATACTGTGATTTAGAAATGGGTTAAAATTATCTGAATGCATTTTGAAACGTCAAACTCGGGCATGTTTGCTTTAGCATGTTACGTTTCATAAAATCGTTGGCTACGCAGAGTCAAAATCGTTGGCTACGCAGAGTCAAAATCGTTGGCTACGCAGAGTCAAAATCGTTGGCTACGCAGAGTCAGAATCGTTGGCTACGCAGAGTCAGAATCGTTGGCTACGCAGAGTCAGAATCGTTGGCTACGCAGAGTCAGAATCGTTGGCTACGCAGAGTCAGAATCGTTGGCTACGCAGAGTCAGAATCGTTGGCTACGCAGAGTCAGAATCGTTGGCTACGCAGAGTCAGAATCGTTGGCTACGCAGAGTCAGAATCGTTGGCTACGCAGAGTCAGAATCGTTGGCTACGCAGAGTCAGAATCGTTGGCTACGCAGAGTCAGAATCGTTGGCTACGCAGAGTCAGAATCGTTGGCTACGCAGAGTCAGAATCGTTGGCTACGCAGAGTCAGAATCGTTGGCTACGCAGAGTCAGAATCGTTGGCTACGCAGAGTCAGAATCGTTGGCTACGCAGAGTCAGAATCGTTGGCTACGCAGAGTCAGAATCGTTGGCTACGCAGAGTCAGAATCGTTGGCTACGCAGAGTCAGAATCGTTGGCTACGCAGAGTCAGAATCGTTGGCTACGCAGAGTCAGAATCGTTGGCTACGCAGAGTCAGAATCGTTGGCTACGCAGAGTCAGAATCGTTGGCTACGCAGAGTCAGAATCGTTGGCTACGCAGAGTCAGAATCGTTGGCTACGCAGAGTCAGAATCGTTGGCTACGCAGAGTCAGAATCGTTGGCTACGCAGAGTCAGAATCGTTGGCTACGCAGAGTCAGAATCGTTGGCTACGCAGAGTCAGAATCGTTGGCTACGCAGAGTCAGAATCGTTGGCTACGCAGAGTCAGAATCGTTGGCTACGCAGAGTCAGAATCGTTGGCTACGCAGAGTCAGAATCGTTGGCTACGCAGAGTCAGAATCGTTGGCTACGCAGAGTCAGAATCGTTGGCTACGCAGAGTCAGAATCGTTGGCTACGCAGAGTCAGAATCGTTGGCTACGCAGAGTCAGAATCGTTGGCTACGCAGAGTCAGAATCGTTGGCTACGCAGAGTCAGAATCGTTGGCTACGCAGAGTCAGAATCGTTGGCTACGCAGAGTCAGAATCGTTGGCTACGCAGAGTCAGAATCGTTGGCTACGCAGAGTCAGAATCGTTGGCTACGCAGAGTCAGAATCGTTGGCTACGCAGAGTCAGAATCGTTGGCTACGCAGAGTCAGAATCGTTGGCTACGCAGAGTCAGAATCGTTGGCTACGCAGAGTCAGAATCGTTGGCTACGCAGAGTCAGAATCGTTGGCTACGCAGAGTCAGAATCGTTGGCTACGCAGAGTCAGAATCGTTGGCTACGCAGAGTCAGAATCGTTGGCTACGCAGAGTCAGAATCGTTGGCTACGCAGAGTCAGAATCGTTGGCTACGCAGAGTCAGAATCGTTGGCTACGCAGAGTCAGAATCGTTGGCTACGCAGAGTCAGAATCGTTGGCTACGCAGAGTCAGAATCGTTGGCTACGCAGAGTCAGAATCGTTGGCTACGCAGAGTCAGAATCGTTGGCTACGCAGAGTCAGAATCGTTGGCTACGCAGAGTCAGAATCGTTGGCTACGCAGAGTCAGAATCGTTGGCTACGCAGAGTCAGAATCGTTGGCTACGCAGAGTCAGAATCGTTGGCTACGCAGAGTCAGAATCGTTGGCTACGCAGAGTCAGAATCGTTGGCTACGCAGAGTCAGAATCGTTGGCTACGCAGAGTCAGAATCGTTGGCTACGCAGAGTCAGAATCGTTGGCTACGCAGAGTCAGAATCGTTGGCTACGCAGAGTCAGAATCGTAATTTTGGTTTGTGAGCTACCCTCTTCATTGGCCCCATAACGGCAGAAACGCGTCGTGCCAGACTGTACGTTGGTGTTAAAACACGGCTGTTCCAAAAGTCCTTGATGTTCTAACGTCAAAAATGTTAGAGGAAGGTTGATGTGCCGTTGAGCTTATGCCTGGAGCGTTATTATGGCATAACGTCAGAAAGCCACACGGGTGAACTGTAACGGCAGGCGCTCTGACACTGTAGCTGGTGGGCAGTATCTTCCCTTCCCTTCCCTTTTTACTGCCGTTGCTCGAGAGGCGTGCTGCTCGCCAAAAGTTGTGCCGGTGCTCAACTTCCCCCGCCCCTGCGGTGTTCATTTGGCGCCTCGGTTTCCAGAGTTGCCTGTTACAAGTTTGGCTGCAGGCTGGACGTGGCGGCTACAAAGTTTTCGGCGTCCGCAGCTGCTGTGATACAAAGCCTTACAGAGGTCACCACGGCTGGGACGTAATGCGACGCCAGCCTTGCCGCAGGCTACGCCACGCAGCTAGGTTCCTCCATACTCTGGCGTGGAAGAGGTTTCTCGTTGGGTCAGTAAATGAGGATGCAGTATATGGAGTGAAAAGCATTTGAAACTAAATGTCTAGCAAAATGTGGTCGGGAATGGTTCCCTGAGGTGTTGTCGGTCGGTGCTACCCGTTAACGTGCAGTATACTAAGCCAAGGCGACGTCGGTACAGGTACGCTACATTAATGGTATTTGTCATAATTGGCTAGTGGGAAAAGGGCGCAGTTTCGTTACCGGTAGAATCGAGGAGATAAAGGACATTGAAGTTTGCCACCTCTGCCGTTTTTCACAAGTATGAGGGTTGAAACTTTGATAGTGGCAATTATTTATTTACAGCTCGTACAAAATAGATACGCGTTTCAAAGTTTTACTGACCTTCAAAGTAGTCACCAGCATTGTCTGTAACCCGTTGCCAGCGATGTGGAAGTCGTAGGATACTCTTAGCAGTGCCAGTTGTGTTGAAAGTTGGAGCATCGCGGTCTACTGCCCGACTAATTTGTGCCAGTTCTGAAGCGAATGCCGTGAAGTGTTTCCTTCAGGTTAGAAATCGAGTTGAACTCACGAGGGCTTAAGTTAGGGGAGTGCAGTAGGTGGTATAGGACTTAGCAGCCCCATCAGTCAAACAAATCAGTAACATGCTTGAGCATTGTCCTGCAAAATGATGGTCATGTCCTGCAGAAAGTGTCATCACTTCTGTCTCTAAGCTGGTCGTAGATTGTGTTCCAAAAATGAACAGCATAGAGACAGAAGTGACAATTTTTGCAGGACAATGCTGAAGCACGTACAGTGCGAGCTGTTACTGATTTGTTTGGTTGATGCGGGGGCTGCTAAGTCCTATACCACCTACTGCACACCCCTGACTTAGGCCTTCGTGAGTTCAACTCGATTTCTAACCTGAAGGAAACACTTCACGGCATTCGCTTCAGAAGTGCTTAAATTCGCCGGGCAATAGACCGCGCCGCTCGGACTGTCAACACAATTGGCACTGCTAAGAGTATCCTACGACTTCCACATCGCCGGCAACGGGTTACAGACAATGCTGGTGAGTACTGAGGTCACTAAAACTTTGAAACGCGTATCTGTTTTGTACGAGCTGGAAATAAATAGTTGCCAACATTCAACCCTCGTATTAAACTTATTGTATTTTGCATGAACGGCCAATTTCGGCCTTACAGGCGATTTTCCGGCGCTGTCTACAAAGAAAGAGATCAGAGATAAAAGTTTGACTTACTGACGTACAGAAATAGTAATTTTCAAAATTGACGACTTTCAGATCGGCTGTACCCGCTGTCTACTAACAGGATAATTGTGAAACACTCAGACACCTGTAAGTAAAACTCTCGGCTATCAGTTGTAAAAAGTGCTACTTTTACATGTAAGCAAGCCATACTTGTATGTTTGATCTGTTTCTTTGCAGACTGCACTTGAAAATATCCTGTAAGACCGAAATTAGCCATTCGTGCAAAACATAATAGTTGAGTACTTGTGGGGGAAACCGCTGTGGTACCCGGCACGAATAAATTGGTAGAGAATAGAGGGGGGTATGTGACGGTAATGATCGTCTGAAATAAGTAATCTGGTTACGCTGGAGAAAGCTGTAGAAATACGTGGTCACTGATTTTCGGATTGTGACAGCGTCATCCCCAGATTTAGACATTGCGACTAGCTGTGGGAAACATACAACTTGGATTCGCACATTACGCACCTCTGTGTGGAGACGTTCATTCCTGCAGCTCCTAAACAACCAGCAAAATCAAAAAGTGGCTCTTCTTTGGCCTTCCTACATTTCTATCCGCCAGAAGCTTGATATTGCAATTCAGAGTCTAGCTGTTAGTTAGGCCGATGACAGGAATGAGCTGCACACGTTTGCCATGAGGCAGAGGGCTAGGGATAGAGTAGCAGCTGGTGGTTCTGTAGCGCTTCAGTAAAACACTGGTCTGCCAACTGCTTCCAACTAAGGTTCAGCCGTTTATTTCTTGCAGGTTTCACATACAACGTGTGCGGTAGAGGGTTCCTTCTGCAGGACATTTTCACAAGTACGATCCTCAACGGAATGCATTAATATCCTTTTGAGATACAGAATTGGTTTGGAAAGGGGAGAGAAAGGAGACGACGCGGAAACGTCAAAATAGGGACTACATAACTACAAGAAATGTTGAAATCTGGCTACCGATAATTTGTAACAATTAAATCATTGTGGCTAGGCGTATTATCTGCGTGTGATCAGTCCGTGAACACACATCACGAGCGCTACAGTACTGTCATTCATTGGATATACAGGTGCTGTACAGTGTCATTGGGATCCCCGATTTAGGTTTTCCATGACTTCCCTAGATCGCTTCAAGCAAATACCGGGATGGTTCCTTTGAAGGGGCACGGGGCTACTTCCTTTCCCCATCCTTTGCTAACCCGATGGTACTGATGTCCTCGCTGTTCGGTCCCCTACCCCAAACCACCCAACCATTCGATTCCTGCCAATCCGCTAGCTACTTTTCTTTGTTGCCATACATAGACTGCATGAACTCTGAACGCACACCAAGCTGGAACCACTGTTACTCCTCGAGAACTAAACAGTTAAGCCTCCTGGTACATCCTGTGAACACGCATATTTCAGTGAGTCACAACTAGGGGACCAGCTCTACTTTCCGTGCAGTGTCTAATGCTGGATCTCTTCAGTGCTGTTGATCTTTTCTTCCTCCCTGAACACTTTTTCTGTCCTCCCAGGGAATATGTATCTCCTAACTTATTCAGGTCAGCACAGACATCTTTGTTTCGTTTTATATCGTGGAGTCGGCGACCTCTTAAAAGGTCATATATAATCTCCCCCCTCTCCCCCTCTCCCTCCCTCTCCCCCCGTCGTGATTATGGTACTAAAAATCATTACATGTCCGAATTCGCAAATGACTCTCCCATTTTTCTTGTATTGAGTTTGCAAAGATAATGAGGTTATGGTGGATGATTATTTCCCTGCAAGAAAGAGTGATTTTCGCGTTTCTTGGACGGCTACAGCGCAGGTGTCGCAGATGCGCTGCCTTTCGGTGTGAGGACGACGCGCCGTTCGCCGTGTCTGTTAACGAAGTGCGAGTACGGCCTGCCACTTGTTGCGCTGCCATCGCACAGGTGGAAGCTGAGCTGGGGACCGGGCCGATTCGCTCAGCGTTATGCAAATGGCGGGCGTCGTTCCGTTGTGCGCACACGAGACAGCTAAAAGGCACGTGTGGGTTTAGGTATGATGCTTGTTCTTTCGGGACATGCATGTCCGAGAGAACGCACACCACTGTCGATCTGCAGTCGTATATATGTACTTAACGTAAGAAATTTTTGACGTTTACTGCGTTGGAGCATTGTAACTCATTGTCGACAGATGAAAATGTGTGCCGGACCGGGTTTCGAACGCGGAGTCACGAACGGTCGCCTTAACCGTTTCGGCTATCCGGACACGTTCCCCGCCCCACCCAAACCTCCGGAATCCGCACACTACTTTGTAGTGTCCCCTTTCCATTCATCATCTTCGCTCGCAGCCCTACTGTATTCCCACGATAGGTCGGACTTTATTGTGCATCTGCACTGAAACCAAAAATCAGAAACTTCTTTCGTCCTAATTATATGGTTGGGTATGGACACAATTCTTTTGGGCACGCATGTCCGCAAGAACAGGCACCATACCTACATAACACATACCCCTGACAGCATATGCTCAGTGCAGATAGGCAGCGATGCCAGACTTCTCGCAGGAATAAAAGAGATCCAGTGTCCTTAACCAGTAAACGATTACAGCGGTTTACAGCTCCAAGCAGTATCTGGAAACTTACACTTGCTTTCTACGAATAAGCGCATCTCTGCATTTTTACATACTTTTCGGGGGAGGGAGGCGGACATCGTGCACCAAATGAAAAACGAGTCCATATAAACACACGCCCAAAGAGCCTTAGAGTGAGTTATTAACGAAAGACCTTTTTTTTAAGTTCTCAGTTCATGCATGCACTCGCCGGATGACGCAATGCAGCATCCTTCCAAACACTCCGAACAGTGTCTACAGGTTTCGTGGGATTTCATAGCATGTTACTGAAGCGTCTCGGATGCTGTCCCAGCAACGGGTCGATAAACAGGAGGAAATGGCGTGTGACTCGGCTGGATTCAATCTGGAAACACATTCTTAAACAGCACTCCAGTCTCGCGACCGTGCACCGAAGTCCTCTCTGTGTATTCACTAAACGACTTTGTGCATTATACGAGGCTGCGAGCGAAGAGGAATAATGGAAGAGAGACTCTGCTCTGCAGTGTGGAGCATCTGGAGATGTGGGTCGGATAGCCGGGTTGAATCCCTGTGCGGCAAAAATTTTCACCCGTCGCCATTAGGGTATTTCAATGCCCAAATGCAGCAATTGTCGGAAATTTTTCGCGAAGGTCATATATGACTAATCCCGAAAACGTTGTCCTTTTTCAGTCATTTACGAAAGTTTTGTTTGATGCGTTTTTGGACACAGTAAAAATAGTTACCCATGTTTAAAAATGATCATTGGATAATACATTAACGGTAAAAGGCAGTCTGCTGATGTACTGATTGTATCGTCAATGACGATGTCGCGTCTTGCAGGTGACATTTGTGTACACGAGATTAAGCTACATCGATAGTTTCACGTGAGTCTTCGAAGCGATCAACCCCTCGTATAATGCACAAAGTCGTTTAGTGAACACACAGAGAGGACTTCGGTGCACGGTCGCGAGACTGGAGTGCTGTTTAAGAATGTGTTTCCAGATTGAATCCAGCCGAGTCACCGCCATTTCCTCCTGTTTATCGACCCGTTGCTGGGACAGCATCCGAGACGCTTCAGTAACGTGCCACGGAATCTCACGAAACCTGTAGACACTGTTCGGAGAGAAACTTCCTGGCAGATTAAAACTGTGTGCCGGACCGAGACTCGAACTCGGGACCTTTGCCTTTCGGGGGCAAGTGCTCTACCAGCTGTGAGGACGGGGCGAGAGTCGTGCTTGGGTAGCTCAGTTGGTAGAGCACTGGTCCGCGAAAGGCGAAGGGCCCGAGTTCGAGTATCAGTCCGGCACACAGTTTTAATCTGCCAGGAAGTTTCATATCAGCGCAAACTCCGCTGCAGAGTGAAAATCTCATTCTGGAAACTGTTCGGAGTGTTTGGAAGGATGCTGCAGTCCATGATCCGACGAATGCATGCATGAACTGAGTACTTAAAAAAGGTCTTTCGTTAATAACTCACTCTAATGCTCTTTGGACGTGTTTATATGGACTCGTTTTTTCATTTGATGCACGATGTCCGCCTCCCTCCCCCGAAAAGTATGTAAAAACGTAGATCTGCGCTTATTTGTAGAAAGCAACTAAGTTTCCAGATATTGCTTGGAGCTGTAAACCGCTGTAATCGTTTACTGGTTAAGGACACTCGATATCTGTGCTAGTCTAAATGTTGATCATCCAACAAACCCCCCCCCCCCCCCCCCCCATGTAAGAGTACGTGAAGGTGTTAGTGCTTAGGGCATGGCACACTACGAGGCAAAGGTGGAGAAGACCAGAACGTGTGTGTGAGCTTATTTTTGAGTCAGAAACAAGTAAAATATGATAAACGTTAAAATCAAATGAAGTAAACAATAATAAAGCAGTGTTGACTAAAATCTTGCAGCTACAGTATTGCTCTCGCAGTAGAAAGCAATGATCTACATTGCAAGATACAAGGCACAGCTGACAATCCACTAGGTGCTCCAGTCTGTTTCTCCACACTCACAGTTCGTGGAATACACTGGGAGTGTCATTTCAGGTGGTTACTCTTTGAATTTTCGAGTCCAAAACGAAGACGGCTGAGTGGCACGCACACGATCCGTTTCTGTTACTGCCCAGGTCGGGTTCTGAATGGACAGACCGGACAGTCGAGAAATCCACAGTTGTTGCCTTTCTGTAGCTGCTGCTGCTGCTTTTTATTAGCCAAGTGCTCTTCTGACCCTCAACCTTGGGGCAGCTGGAACGTGTGCACGTCGTGGATGGGTTTCGTGACTAGCACGATTCCTGTCCGCGTTGGCAGACGCTATGCCCGAGAATTACGTGCCGTAGGTTTCAGGCTGTAATAAAGAAACTGAAGATACGGTACTGCGTACTAGTCTGTGTCGATTTGCTCGTAAATGCAGAAGCGTCTGCAGCCACGTCCTATTCTACACGGGTACTCTGCTTATCACATTTAAGTGCCTGGCAGAGGGTTCATCCATCCACCTTCACAATTCTCCATTATTCTAATCTCCTATAGAGCGCAGAAAGAATGAACACCTATATCTTTCCTTATGAGCTCTGATTTCCCGTATTTTATCGTGGTGATCGTTCCTCCCTATGTAAGTCGGCGTCAACAAAGTATTTTCGCATTCGGAGGAGAAAGCTGGTCACTGGAATTTCACGAGAAGATTCCGTCGCAACGAAAAACGCCTTTCTTTTAATGGTGTCCATCCCAAATCCTGTATCATTTCTGTGACACTCTCTCACATATTTCGCGATAATACAAAACGTGCTGCCTTTCTTTGAACTTTTTCGACGTACTCCGTCAGTCCTATCTGATAAGGATCCCACACACCGCGCGGCAGTATTCCAAAAGAGGACGGACATACGTAGTGTAGGCAGTCTCCTTAGTAGGTCTGTTACATTTTCTGTGTGTTCTTTCCAATTGAAGTTGTTCGTAATTGTAATACCTAGGTATTTAGTTGAGTTTAGGGCTTTTAGATTTGACTGATTTATCGTGTAACAGAAGTTTGAGTTCCTTTTAGCACTCACGTGGATGACCTCACACTTTTCGTTATTCAGGGTCAACTGCCACTTTTCGCACCATTCAGATATTTTTTCTAAATCGTTTTGCAGTTTGTTTCGATCTTCTGATGACTTTATTAGTCGATAAACGACAGCGTCATCTGCAAACAACCGAAGACGGCTGCTCAGATTGTCCGTCACAAATCCTATCACATATGATAATATTCTATAAACACACAATTTCACTATAGGCCGCTTGTTTGGTACAGTGTCAAAAGTCTTCCGGAAATCCAGAAGTACGGAATCGATCAGAAATCCATTGTCAATAGCACTTAACACTTCATCTGAATAAAGAGCTAGTTGTGTTTCACAGGGTGTTTCCTAAACCCATGTTTCCTCGTCAGTAGGCCGTTTTCTTCGAGGTACTTCACAATGTTCGAACACAATATGTGTTCTAAAATCCTGCTGCATATAGACGTTAACGATGTTGTTGTTGTTGTTGTTGTGGTCTTCAGTCCTGAGACTTGTTTGATGGAACTCTCCATGCTACTCTATCCTGTGCAAGCTTCATCATCTCCCAGAACTTACTGCAACCTACATCCTTCTGA
This sequence comes from Schistocerca piceifrons, assembly GCF_021461385.2. NCBI lineage: Eukaryota > Metazoa > Arthropoda > Insecta > Orthoptera > Acrididae > Schistocerca > Schistocerca piceifrons. The sequence continues at coordinate 203,827,276 of NC_060146.1, read as the reverse complement.
ATCTGCTTGGTGTATTCATCTCTTCGTCTCCCTCTACGATTTATACCCTCCACGCCGCCCTCCAATACTAAATTGGTGATCCCGTGATGCACAGAACATGTCCTACCAACCGATCCCTTCTTCTAGTCAAGTTGTGCCACAAGCTTCTCTTCTCCCCAATCCTATTCAACACCTCCTCATGAGTTACGTGATCAACCCATCTAATCTTCAGCATTCTGTTTCACCACATTTCGAAAGCTTCTATTCTATTGTCTAAACTAGTTATCGTCCATGTTTCACTTCCATACTTGGCTACACTCCATACAAATACTTTCATAAACGTCTTCCTGACACTTAAATCTATACTCGATGTTAACAAATTTCTCTTCTTCAGAAACGCTTTCCTTGCCATTGCCAGCCTACATTTTATATCCTCTCTACTTCGACCATCATCAGTTATTTTGCTCCCCAAATAGCAAAACTCCTTTACTACTTTAAGTGTCTCATTTCCTAATCTAATTCCCTCAGCATCACCTAACTTAATTCGACTACATTCCATTATCCTCGTTTTGCTTTTGTTGTTCATCTTATATCCTCCTTTCAAGACACTATCCATTCCGTTCAACTGCTCTTCCAAGTCCTTTGCCGTCTCTGACAGAATTACAATGTCATCGGCGAAACTCAGTTTTTATTTCTTCTCCATGGATTTTAACACTTACTCCGAATTTTTCTTTTGTTTCCTTCACTGCTTGCCCAATATACAGATTGAACAACATCGGGGAGAGGGTACAAGCCTGTCTCACTCTCTTCCCAAGCACTGCTTCCCTTTCATGCCCCTCGACTCTTATAACTGCCATCTGGTTTCTGTACAAATTGTAAATAGCCTATCGCTCCCTATATTTTACCCCTGCCACCTTCAGCATTTGAAAGAGCGTATTCCAGTCAACATTGTCAAAAGCTTTCTCTAAGTCTACAAATGCTAGAAACGTAGGTTTGGCTTTCCTTAATCTAGTTTCTAAGACAAGCCGTAGGGTCAGTATTGCCTCACGTGTTCCAATATTTCTACAGAATCCAAACTGATCTTCCCCAAGGTCGGCTTCTACTAGTTTTTCCATTCGTCTGTAAAGATATGGGCCTGTAATTTAGTGGATTACTCTTACTACCTTTCTTGAATATTGGAGTGACCTGTGCAACTTTCCAGTCTTTAGGTACGCATCTTTCGTCGAGCGAACGGTTGTATATGATTGTTAAGCTTGGAGCTAATGCATCAGCATACTCCGAAAGGAACGTAATTGGTATACAGTCTGGACCAGGACACTTGCTTTTATGAAGTGTTTTCACTACTCAGAGGATATTTACTTCTACGTTACTCATATCGGCAGCTGTTCTCGATTCGAATTTTGGAATATTTACTTCGTCGTCTTTTCTGAAGGCATTTCGGAAGGTTGTGTTTGGTAACTCTGCTTTGGCGGCACTGTCTTCGTTAGTATCTCCATTACTATCGTGCAGAGAAGGCATTGATTGTTTATTGCCGCTAACATACTTCACATACGACCAGAATGTCTTTGGATTTTCCGCCAGGTTTTCGAGACAGTTTCGTTGTGGAAACTGCTAGAGGCGTGTCGCATTGAACTCCGCGCTAAATTTCGAGCTTTTTGCGTTCTACATTTATCTCGTTGTTGGAAAACAGGTCTCGAGCCAAGACCTCAGTCGGTGGAATTTGTCAGTGTTGCACCAGAGGATCTTCCCACTCCTAACGAAGTTGTTGATCTCTAAAACGTGGCGTGCGAAATGGGAGATTTGATTTTCAGAGTGACAGTCATTTGTCAGCCACTGTACCAGTCGCTGAATTGTCTTTCACAGCTTATGACGCGCCAGCTTCGCGGATTTATACCTTTTTGGGTTGCATTGTGTGGTATGTGTGATGTTCTTTCAGGTTCATTTTCAGTGTAAATAATTTGGGATTAGTCATTCGAACGGCAGCCGGAGGTGGTGACTGACTGAAATCTCTAAAATCAGAAAAGTGAATTGCGCGGTAGTGTGTCGGAGACAGCGATGTATGGAAATTACTGGGCAGGTAGAGGGGGCGGGATGTTACAAAACGAGCTGCGGTGTTGCCGGCCATCTGTCCAGAGGCGACCGCGGAAGCTAATGGCCTGTCGAGCGCACGCTTTTAGCGGTCACTGCCGCACCCGCCGATCGATGCTGTTGCTCAGAAGCCATCTGCGCCGCGTTCTGCCTGTGGCGTGTGCTGGGTGTTCAGTACGCCCACTGCGGCGCCTGCCGCCTCTGTGGCACAACACTTGAGACATAAGCAAGCGTCTGGCGTAGCGGTAGTAACGCAAAATGCGGGAGCTGCCCGGAAAGTAAGGTCCGATAGGCCGCGAAAATCCGGTGAAACTTTCCGCGGGTGTTGAGCACTGTCGACAGCGTCACGTCGCTCGTTTCCAGTTCTGAGCACGCAGGGACGCGTAAGACAATGTCTCTCGCCGAGTATGATGCCCACTGCGAGGTTTCATGCAACCCTCACATAACGTAGCTGTCAAGCATTTCCGTCAGAGGGGTCACAGTTCGTAGTAATTGACGGAAAGTCATGGAGTGAAACAGAAGTGATTTCTGGCGTTTCCCGAGCTAGTGTTACAGGCCCTTTGCTGTTCCTTATCTGTATAAACGATTTCGGACACAATTTGAGAAGCCGTCTTCGGTTGTTTGCAGGTGGTGCTGTCGTTTGATTAATAAAGTCATCAGAATATCAAAACAAATTGCAAAACGATTTAGAAAAAAATATCTGAATGGTGCGAAAATTGGTAGTTCACCCTAAATAACGAAAAGTGTGAGGCCATCCACACGAATGCTAAAAGTAATCCGATAAACTTCGGTTACACGATAAATCAGTCTAATCTAAATGCCGTAAGTTCAACTAAATACCTAGGTATTACAATTACGAACAACTTAAATTGGAAGGAACACACAGAAAATGTTGTGGGGAAGGCTAACCAAAGACTGCGTTTTATTGTCAGGACACTTAGAAAATGTAACAGACCTACTAAGGAGACTGCCTACACTACGCTTAGGACACTTAGAAAATGTAACAGACCTACTAAGGAGACTGCCTACACTACGCTTGTCCGTCCACTTGAAGAATACTGTTGCGCGGTGTGGGATCCTTACCAGATAGGACTGACGGAGTACATCGCAAAAGTTCAAAGAAAGGCAGCACGTTCTGTATTATCGCGAAATATGGGAGAGTGTCACAGTAATGATATAGGTTTTGGGCTGGAAGTCATCAAAAGAAAAATGTTTTTCGTTGCGACAGAATCTTCTCACGAAATTCCAATCAGCAACTTTCTCCTCCGAATGCGAAAATATTTCGTTGACACCGACCTACAGAGGGCGAAACGATCACCTCGATAAAATAAGGGAAATCAGAGCTCGTACGGAAAGATATAGGTGTTCGTTCTTTCCGCGCGCTATAAGAGATTGGAATAAAAGAGAATTGTGAAGGTGGTTCGATGAACCCTCTGCCAGGCACCTAAATGTGATTTGCACAGTATCCATGTAGATGTCATGACAGTTCTCGGCCGCACATTGCAGGGCCAATGAGGACACGCCTTCAGCGTTTTCGAGGCGAAGTGTTTTAATCACCCACCTTACAGCCTGGAATTGGCTCCCTCTGTTCATGTCTGCTCACACCAACCGCTGCCTATGAAGACAATATTTTGGCACAGACAACGGGCTTCAGACCAGTGTAGAGAAGTGGCGGAAAGAACACGCGGTTGCCTTCTATGACGAGGGTACTTGAAAGTTGGTGGAAAGTTGCAACAAATGTCCATGTCGGGGCGGCGAATGTGTGAAGTGGCTGGAAGGTTTAGCGAACAGTTTAAATAAAACATATACTACACTGTGCTATGTTTCACGACCGATCGGATCTTACTTTCGGAATAGCTCTCGTAGATACGATTACTCAACTCGTAACAGGAACAATATACGTGCGAAAGAATTCAGTTGCCTCGGATACTCACTAACCCATGGGGCAACTGAAACAAAAATTGCTTCGTCAAATACTAAACATGTTATGTAAGAGATACCTTGCAGAATTAAGGTCGTCGGTATGTTGATATCGCTTGTCCTTACGTAAGCACCGACTGCTTTGCGGATATGAATCAGTCGTAGCTATCAGAATTACTACTTACAGTGCCTTTCTTAAGTTTCGGGACAAACAGAATAATTTTGTATTTTACTTTCAGAGATAACAGATAAACAAACGTATATTTGTTATTCCGACAGACAGAATATTCAGAGAGCAATAAATTGAACGTTTTACTTCATTTAATGACTCAGAAACACAAATAATTTCATATTTATGTGAAATAACAGATACCTTTGCAAAAGTTTCGGGACAAAGTGCAGACACCTCAGTGTCGCTGTGGAGCCCGGTTGACAGTGGCCCGCCGGCCGGGGTGGCCGAGCGGTTCTAGGCGCTAGTCTGGAACCACGCGACCGCTACGGTCGCAGGTTCGAATCCTGCCTCGGGCATGTATGTGTGTGATGTCCTTAGGTTAGTTAGGTTTAAGTAGTTCTAAGTTCTAGGGGACTGATGACTTCAGAAGTTAAGTCCCATAGTGCTCAGAGCCATTTTGACAGTGGCCCATATTCTGGTGCGCTGTCCCACTTTGACTGCCCTGCGACGAAATCTTCGGTTACTGGACTCGATGGCTGATTTAGTTTGTTTTATTCGTGAGGGTGGGTTTATCGTTTGATCTAAGTTTTAACTCGTGTCCTTTGTCCCTGTGTGTCCTCCACGCTAGTGCTTTTAGGGTGGAGGTTTAATGTGTTGAAGAGTGGCTGGCTTTTCCTTTTTATTTTCCGTGGTCGGCCAGCCACTATAATATGCTTCATTGTTTCACTCTTCTCTTTCTTGCGTCTCTTTGTTTTCTTGTCCTCAATTGTTCCTTTAGTGTTCTTTGTCTTCCCTTCGCTCTTGCGGTCTACCCTTTCATTCCGTTTTGTGTTATGTTTCTCGTCTTTTTTATTCTCACGCTTGTGGCATTGTATTATTAGAAACAAGGGACTAATGACTTCGTAGTTTGGTCCCTTTCCCCCTCTTTTAAACCAACTAAAGTGCAGAAATAAACCGAAAACTATGAAATGATGATGAATTAGTACTTTGTACTTCTACTGCGACGTTGTAACACTTATCAGCCGTTTTGGCATACTTTGCACAAGCGTCTGTAAGTACGTAATACTTAGATTTTTCTAATTTTTCTTGGAGTCGTCTCCCCACGCCTTGTTTGGACTGTATCGAGACTTTTCGAGTATTTCTTTCCAAGGCATGGGGTTGATGTCCGGACTTTGTGGAGGGGGATTGACAACTTTCGGACCGTTGTACAGGAGCCACTACCGTACAGTAGAGGCGGCATGTTTGGGGTGGCCGGCTTGACAAAATTTGAAACAGTCTCCAGTTCCCATATTTTCTTCTCTCTTCTTCAAATTGTTCCTTAGAATCTGCAATTATATATTTTCATCCACTGTTTCGTCAATGAAGACATGGGCCGACATACAACCCCAAACAGTAACATGGCCCCTGCTGTGTTTCACTGTAGCTTGCATATTCTTTTATTCCAGCTCTTTGTTGTCCATCATCATCATCAAGACTGATTATGCCTTTCAGCGTTCAGTCTGGAGCATAGCCCCCTTATAAAATTCCTCCATGATCCCCTATTCACTGCTAACATTGGTGCCTCTTCCGATGTTAAGCCTATTACTTCAAAATCATTCTTAACTGAATCCAGGTACCTTCTCCTTGGTCTACCCCGATTCCTCCTACCCTCTACTGCTGAACCCATGAGTCTCTTGGGTAACCTTGCTTCTCCCGTGCGTGTAACATGACCCCACCATCTAAGCCTGTTCGCCCTGACTGCTACATCTATAGAGTTCATTCCCAGTTTTTCTTTCATTTCCTCATTGTGGACACCTTCCTGCCATTGTTCCCATCTACTAGTACCTGCAATCATCCTAGCTACTTTCATATCCGTAACCTCAACCTTGTTGATAAGGTAACCTGAATCTACCCAGCTTTCGCTCCCATACAACAAAGTTGGTCGAAAGATTGAACGGTGCACAGATAACTTAGTCTTGGTACTGACTTCCTTCTTGCAGAAGAGAGTAGATCGTAGCTGAGCGCTCACTGCATTAGCTTTGCTACACCTCGCTTCCAGTTCTTTCACTATGTTGCTATCCTGTGAGAATATGCATCCTAAGTACGTGAAACCGTCCACCTGTTCTAACTTTGTTCCTCCTATTTGATACTCAACCGGTTTATATCTCTTTCCCACTGACATTACTTTCGTTTTGGAGATGCTAATCTTAATACCATAGTCCTTACATTTCTGATCTAGCTCTGAAATATTACTTTGCAAACTTTCAATCGAATCTGCCATCACAACTAAGTCATCCGCATATGCAAGACTGCTTATTTTGTGTTCACGTATCTTAATCTCACCCAGCCAGTCTATTATTTTCAACATATGATCCATAAATAATATGAACAACAGTGGAGACAGGTTGCAGCCTTGTCTTACCCCTGAAACTACTTTGTTGTTCTGATATGTTAAATTTTGATTCACCGGAAAAAATTACATGACACCACTGCTTCATGCTCTTGTGTTCCCTTTCGAAAAGCAGCCTGTTCTTCCTATTGGCAGGGCTGATGTAGGGCTTGCTTTTTGCAGTTCGCCCACGGAAATTTTCTCTGTACATCATTCATCTGATTCTGCTAGAACTGGCTTCCTTCCCAAACTCTTCCTCAGCTTCAATGGCAGTTCGTCTGTGATTAGTGGATGTTTCTTGACCTTTTGTACTACTGCCCTCTTTTCTCTCCTCTGAAATATTCTTGGACAGACTGTCTGTGGCAGATTTTCTATCCTGTCTTCATATTGACGGACGATTTTTTACAATACTTTTCTCCATGTTGAGTAACGTTGCTATTTATCGGCATGTTCTTACCTTTTCGTGGTGGAATATTACAAACTGCCTCTGTTCGAAAGTGCTGTTATTACTTCTACACACCATTTTATACAAACACTAGTTTCCTTTGAGCTCTCGACAGGTAATGACCAACATCGCTGGAAGTAACGAATAACATATGTGCACCCTGACATTTGTCCCAAAACTTTTGAAGAGCAGAGTTTCATATATCGCAGTAAGAAATGGGTCTTGTTCTCTTGTAAACAAGCAAACATACGTGATTGCAGCCCTACATCTTTATTTCGGCATTAACCATCACAAATTGGTTCATACCCAGACAGTGTTCGTTTCTAAACGTATGAGAGTCACTGTACTTGGGAAGCTAATGCTGCAGTCGAATTACGAGAAAGAAAAACTGATGAGTTTCAGTATTTCCTACATGTGAAATGAATGTTTCTGGCGTTCCCTTGAGAGACGTTATCACAATCACAGTGAGAACTATCCTTAAAGTTCCTTTGTTAAGGATCTGAAGGAAGATTTTAGGGAGGCTCAGCTGGTTAACCATTATCAAGGAATTTCGTTTCCATACTGGCGGATTGAACCATGACAGCCTTGGGATGGTAGGATGAGGGCGTCGTGTCCACCTTTCAGAATGTTCGTACAGGTAGTGAGATTGCCATTTTTACCTGATGGTAAGTCTGTGGTACTTCGTCGTTTGTCGAGTCCTACTGAAATTGCATTACAGTAGAACCTCCCTACTTCGTCCCAACGTGACCGGAGCACGGTCGGAGGGCGAGAAAGGTCGGATTAGCAGAGGAACATCACAATACAGTACAGCACAAGTTTAATGTTCAGCTGGAAATACTGTCTGAAATATTTTTCCATGCTAAAACAGTGACAAAACAAGAAAACATTCGCCCACTAAAAATCTTACACCAAAGTGTAATGTACAGTAGCGCGTGTACCGTAAAATACGTCAGTATCTTACGGTAAGGTTTCGTTACTGTGAGTAAAAGTTCCGCATGTGTATTACAGTAGTGAAGTACACGCAGCTGATTTGCACTTAACTGTTTAAAACATGAGAAATCACACGGTAAAAAAAAGTTCTGGTTTTAATGACAAATATTTAATTTCATTTTGTGTTGAAGGCGACAATGTTCCGCCATTACCTAATCGATAAAATATCGATTGGGGTAGCCGTAGAGCTGTGTTCGATGCATCGAAGTGCTATATGAAAGTCATTTTTAGCATCCGTATGTGATACTCGAGCCTTAGGTTCATTGTCTTCGTTATCGTCTTTGTAGTTCTTATCGGTTGCTCGAGTTACAGCCTCAATGCTTTGGTCATGAATTATTCCTGTTTCCGTTGTGCGGCCAACATGAGCTGCACTGATCCATCCGCGTCACTGGGATCAACGTCCACATGTAAAGAGAGCATCACATGTTCACGTTTAGTTGGTTCCATAATTTAGTGTTACGTACTTTAATATATAAAAACAATGCCAACAATTTTATAAAAAAGTGTGCACAAAAATACTAATAGAAGCAAGTGATCCTAAAAGTGATCGAACCATCGCATCTGGCAACGTTTGACTGCCTGCTGATCCGTGCCGCAGGCGATGAGCCATCGACAGGTCCAGTCCTGACAGTAGCAGCGGTCCTTATAGGTAAACAAACACCGGAAATGGGACGGTCCGACTAAGCGGGGAGTCGAACATCCGGGGGCGGATTAGCGAGGTTCAACTGTATCAACCAATTCGTGCACGATTTTGTTACAAGAAATAGGGTTCGGCGAGACGCCAGTTGAAATCTCCGTCCAGCCGTCAGGATTTGGTTTTCCTTGGCGTCCTTAAATCACTGAAAACGAATGTTGTGATTTCTTTGAGCACGTTATGGGCCTTCTTTACCATTCTCCAATCGGAGCTTATTCAATCCCTAATGACATCGCTGTCGGATCCTAATGTCACCCCTTTTAAATTTTATCGCTCTCTAACAACCATAACACAACAAAGGTCAGAAATTATGACTGTAGTGTTGCTCGCGCTGCTAAATATTGCATTTTCGGGCAACAACAAAGTTATATTATGTGGCAGGTGTCATTAGAGCACAGTTAATAAAGTCATTTCTTGAAATAATGGATAAACTAGGCACTCATCTTTTCGTGTTTCCCACGCTGGTCTCGTTGTGAACTCACGGCTGAATCGTCGAAAATATAGGTAGTGATGATTCCATCTCGGATGCAAAGAGGCCTAGGTGTTACTCTGCGATATTCAAAAGTTTTATAGATGTGTTTCATAAACCATTCTTAAGGATTAAACTTTCGCAAGTTAGGACAATGGTGATGTAAAAAAGTAATCAGCACTCCGAATTTGTTATACTTTTTTATTACTTTTGTTGCAACATCACAATATGAAACATACCTGAAAATATCTTCCTCACTGTTATTCACTTTTCATAAACCGTCAACATGACGACCATGACTTGACTCTCTAATAACCGCTTACGCGCCCAAAAATCAGAGTTACAAGTACGTCAAAGAACATAGTGACAAAAGAAAGAATACACATAAGAATAATATCATTGCAATATATTCATATCGATGTATCGTAGTCCCTCTACATTAATGAAATCAAATCTGAATATTGTCACAGAGATCCAGTAGAATTTTGCTGGTATCGAGAGGTTGAGGTGAGGTGCCGTAATGGCTGGGTAATTCAAGAACCATTACAGCTCTCAGATGGAGAACACCTTTTGGTTTAGGGACGGCACGTGATTCCTAACTGGCACCGGTACAGATATATCGAGGGGCGTGACGTTCGTGGTGAGAGCGGCAGCTGTGTGCACGTGGGGCGGCCCTGGCGGCGAGCGAGCAGCGGCAGGCGGGGGATGGCATTGTGGGCGTGTTCGCAGGTGTAGTAGCAGTAGCGCCGCGCCGTAGCTTAGGATGACCCGGCGGGCCCAGCACTGACGTCACAGCGCCAGCCGCCGCCGCCAGCAGCACCGCATCATGTCCAAGACCATCAACGCCTACAGAGTGTAAGTGTCCGCCGCTGGCTGCCAGCAGTCTTCCACATTCACAATTACTGTACGGGGTGTAAATTTTTAAGTTCACATACCAGAATAAGTCGAAAAATAAGCTTCACACGGAGAAATGTGTAGAATCCAAAGTTGATTATTTTCGAGGGGGGGGGGGGGGGGGCATCTGCTGGAGGCTAAATTAGCTCCCACCCCCAGCTCCCCTGGGGGTGGGGTGCGCCGGGTGGCAACTTTATAAAATTTCAGATGGGAACCCGCATTTTTTAATTGCAGAATCACGTTCTACATAAACTACGTACATTTTGTCTTAAACATTTGTTTTGATTCCTGGTAGTTGGCGCTGTAATTCAAGAAAATCCATGTTCTCATTTTGGCGTGGAAAATGGTTCCGGATAAATAAAAAATATTTACTTCTCTAAAACTAAACCCCTCCCTCTCTCCACATTGCGTGGGGTTTTGAGAGACAGGAATTAGTTTTACAAATGTTGACCGAATCTGCGGGAAAAATTAATATGTGGGTCAACATTTGTTGAAAGTGGCACTGCTTTATTAGAAGAATGGATCAGTACTTACGAAACACCCTAAGCCATCAAGCAATGTTCAGTTTTCTAATGTAGGGAATTGGACTTGTTAGGGAAGGAGAGGAGCGTACATTATTTTGTAATCATACTGAGTGGTATGATGCATCCTGCCACGAATCCTCCTCTCGTGCCAACCTCACCACCTGGTTAACACTTGCACCCTACATGCTCAGTTACTTGCTGGAGGTGTTCCAGTCTCTGTCCTCCGCTACAGTTTGCCCCCTGCAGCGCCCTATAGCACCATGGACGTTATTCCTTTTCAGCGGAGAACTTCATTTCTTACTTTATCGGTCCACCTAATGCTAAACATTCGTCTGTAGCACCACATCGAAAACGCTTAATTTTGTTCTGTTCCGGTTTTCCCGCAACCCTCTTTTCACTAGCATACAATGCTGTGCTCCAAACGTACTTCCTCATATTAAGGCCAGTGTTCGATACTAGTAGTCTTACTTTTGCCCAGGAATGTTCTTTGCCTGCGCTAGTGTGCTTTTTGTTCTCCTCGCTTCGTTGGTCGTACCTTTCTCTGCTTCCACAGTAGCACAAATGTAAACTTCGTCTACTTTGGGATCATCAATTTTGGTAAGTTATTTTACTTCTCGTATTGTTTCTGATAATCACTTCTCTTCCGTTTGCCCTCGAATCCATATTATGTACTGATTACACCATTCCATTCAACACATTGTGTAATTCTACGTTCTGAGGATATCAATATCAGCGAATTTTAAGATTTATATCTTTTAATCTGAATTTTAATCCCACTCCTTAACCTTTCCTTCATTTCAGTCTTTGGTTCTGCGATGTATGGACCGAAGAGTAGGGACGATTGGTTACATCCCTGTCCTTTTTTCAGGACGAGTACTTCGTTCTCCGTCTGAAAATCGTAGTGTTCCCTCTGCGTTGTTCTTGAGGCAGAGAAACGCATAGCTACAATAAGCAGGTTACACGGAGTAGTTGTGCATAGATGAAGGGGATAGAGCAGCGTGAAGCGCTAAAACCCCGTACACCACCGCTGGTCAAGGGGGACCACGACGTTGGGATCACCGGTTTACTTCACACTTTGTGCGCCTTCAGTAGGCACATGAAAACAACGTAATGTGCCAGTAATAAGATGCACTTCACAGACAATTCCGAGGAAGCCGCAACAAATTTTACGCGTCTATTGTATAACTGATGTATTCGTGCGAAGGTACGGGCCGCGAGAAGTCGTGGTTAAATGGTCAGCGTTCGCGCTTACCAGGAGGGTCTTGGTCGAGGCGACGGTACGAATCCCGCTAATGCTTATTTTTTATCTATATTGTTTTTATCACTGGTCATTATTTTATACTAGATTTAAAAGGTAATGAAGTTTTAGTGAATTTCACTCCTTATTATTTACCATTTGTAATTAAATTTTCAAGTACGAGCGACAGGCTTGGAAAGCCCAAGTCAAACCTAGATAAATAATGATGCGAATAACGTTATTCTCAGTGCAATTACTCGTCCGACATGCTCTCGACATTCACACGTTGTAGATGGAGAACTTAGTGCAAATACACTCTTCTTCATTATATTACGTCTCAAATGTATAATTTAAATATGACCAGTGATGAAAATATACAGGTTAATAAATAATTCTGAGCAGAGTTGAACCGTCGCCTCATACTCATTCGCCTTACGAAGCTAGAACGCTAATCAATTGACGACCATGACTTCTTGTGTCCTGCACCTTCGTACAGATAATTCAGTTATCTTTCAACGCGAACATTTTAGGTTAGGCTTCACCGTGACTTATTGACATTTAATGAAACAAGTTTACTGTTACCAGTCATTGTTTATTTGTATCCACGACGCGTTTCAAAGGTTTAAACTTCTATCATCAGGTGGATTTACATTTGTTAGTATGACGTGTGTGTTGGGTTACGATTTTTTGGGGGAATTTGTGGCACTGTAATGGTCACAGGTCCCTTACAATGTCACAACACATCACACGTACATACGTCATACTAACAAATGTAAATCCACCTTTGAAAAGCGACGTGGATATACGAGGCGTGTTTTTAAGTAAGTACCGTTTTGAAATTAAAAAGACGAGCAAAGTTATGACAATTTTATTTTTACATGAAAGCGTGTACCTCAGTGTACTTTTCTACATAGTTTCCGTCAATATTGAGACCCTTGTCATAACGTTGTACCAGTTTTAGAGTACCCTCCTCATAGAAGTCTGCCGCCTGACTTGTTAACCACTGCATCACCACTGTTTTGACTTGGTCATCGTCTTGAAGACGCTGACCGCCCAGGTGTTTCTTCAAGTGCAAGAACAGATGGTAGTCACTGGGCGCAAGATCGGGGCTGTACGGAGGATGATTTAGAGTTTCCCATCGAAAAGCTGTGATGAGATCTTTGGTCTGATTCGCGACATGCGGACGGGCATTGTCTTTCAGCAAAACGACGCCTTTGCTAAACTTCCATGGACTGTTGCTTTGAATCTGGTGTGATGTAGGCCACCCACGTTTCATCGCCCGTAGCAATTTGGCTTGAGAAATCACCACCGTTGTGGTACCGCTCAAGGAAAGTCAATGCACTGTCTAAACGTTTGGTTTTGTGCACATCCGTCAACATTTTCGGTACCCAACGTGCGCACAATTTTCGGTAATTCAAGTGCTCTGTCATAATGCCATACAAAACACTACGAGAAACATTAGGAAAGTCATCCCGCAAGGAGAAAATGGTAAAGCGTCCGTTTTCTCGTATCACCTTTTTGTCCACTTCCTGCACCAAACTTTCATCAACGACCGAAGGACGCCCACTCCGTTGTTCATCATGCACATTTGTGCGGCCATCTTTAAATGCTCTCTCACCCACTTTCTTACCATTCCATCTCTGGTAATGTTTTCTCCGTAAACTCCACAGATCTCACGATGAAAATCGGTGGCTTTTAGGCTTTTAGCACTAAGAAATCTTATAAACGATTATCGGAGGCATCTTAAACACTCAGTACAGAACGTAAACAAGGAAGCATCAGACTGTAATGGCGTCAGTGCGTAGATTAAGGTACAGGCTTTCATGCAAAAATATTCTTGAGATATCTTAGGACGTCTTAAATTTCAAAACGGTAGTTACTTAAAAAACGTGCCTCGTATATTTTATGTCATTCCCTACAGTTTGTAAACATATTCTTGAAATGTCAAACACATTTCACAATTTTAAATTCGAGGTCGCTTTTTCCTAGGTGTATAGTGCTGTATATAGATGGTGTCTTTGATGTTTGTCTTGCTTCCATTAAAATTCACAGCGTCAGACTTGCTACTGTGGTGCCTTTAGTTTTCCTAGAATCAAACTGATCTGGCAGATGAAATGTGATGCACCTAAATCTGCACGGTGTGAGAAGGAATGGCACATTGAGCATTGGAATCCGTTGGAGTGGAAGCAGTGTCTGAAGACATGCCTCGTATAAATACAGTGACTGGTAACAGTAGACTTGTTGCTTCATTTAAATCAATTATATTGTAGACGCGTAAAATTTCTCTTGCGATTTTCTCGGAATCGACGTAGTAAGTAGTGCACCTTGCTACTTGCACATTGTCGTTTTAGTGACGTGCTAAAGGTGTCAGAAGTGTGAAGTAAATCTGTGGTCCCGACGTCGTGGCCTCCCCCCCCCCCCGTGTGATAGTGCCCCCCCCTCCCCCGTGTGATAGCGGCCCGTCGGTGCCGGAAGCGGCCGATAGCGACCGGCGGATAAGGCGGCGGCTTCCTGCCCGCCGCGGCCCCGGCTGCCACGCGCACGCCTCCTGCCAGCACCTCTGCCTGTGCTCGGCAGAACAGGGGCCGCAGCAGTCTGTCGGAATCGATAGCTGCGGCGCCACTGTGGAGGAAGGCGGGCGGGCCTCGGCTCGGCTGCATCCCGCGCAGCTTCGTGCTAGAAGTCACCCTGTACCACCACTGGGCGCGGCAAGCCACCTGCTGTCTGCTTCACGCGTAACTGCCAAACGACAGACTCAACAGGTGTGTCAGACGGATGGCTCGTCTCCGTCGTCCGGTCGGCTGTTGCCCCGATCTCGCGGACGACTGTTGGTTTGAGGGGACAGCTGCCACATTCAGTGGTGTCAGATATCGAGAAATGCCCGACGACACTATAGAGGGCTATTAAGAGAATAATACACAACTGGCCATTAAAATTGCTACACCAAGAAGAAATGCAGATGATAAACGGGTATTCATTGGGCAAATATACCAGAACTGACATGTGATTAAATTTTCACGCAATTTGGGTGCACAGATCCTGAGAAATCGATACCCTGAACAACCACCTCTGACCATAATAACGGCCTTGGTATGCCTGGGCATTGAGTCAAACAGAGCTTGGGTGGAGTGTACAGGTACAGCTGCCCATGCAGCTTCAACACGATACCACAGTTCATCAAGAGTAGTGACTAGCGTATTGTGACGAGCCAGTCGCTCGTCCACCTTTGACCAGACGTTTTCAATTGGTGAGAGATCTGGAGAATGTGCTGGCCAGGGCAGCAGTCTGACATTTTCTGTATCCAGAAAGGCCCGTACAGGACGTGCAACATGCGGTCGTGCATTATCCTGCTGAAATGTAGGGTTTCGCAGGGATCGAATGAAGGGTAGAGCCACGGGTCTAACACATCTGAAATGTAACGTCCACTGTACGAAGTGCCGTCAATGTGAACAAGAGGTGACCGAGACGTGTAACCAATGGCACATCATCACGCCGGGTGATACGCCAGTAAGGCGATGACGAATACACACTTCCAATGTGCGTTCACCGCGATGTCGCCAAACACGGATGTAACCATTATGATGCTGTAAACAGAACCTGGATTCATCCGAAAAAATGACGTTTTGCCATTCGTGCACCCAGGTTCGTCGTTGAGTACACCATCGCAGGCGCTCCTGTCTGTGATGCAGCGTCAAGGGTAACCGCAGCCATGGTCTCCGAGCTGATAGTCCATGCTGCTGCAAACGTCGTCGAACTGTTCGTGCAGATGGCTGTCGTCTTGCAAACGTCCCCAGCTGTTGACTCAGGGATCGAGACGTGGCTGCACGATCCGTTACAGCCATGCGGATAAGATGCCTGTCATCTCGACTGCTAGTGATACGAGGCCGTTGGGATCCAGCGCGGCGTTCCGTATTACCCTCCTCAACCTACCGATTCCATATTCTGCGAACAGTCATTGGATCTCGACCAACGCGAGCAGCAATGTCGCGATACGATAATCTGCAATCGCCATAGGCTACAGTCCGACCTTTATCAACGTCGGAAACGTGATGGTACGCATTTCTCCTCCTTACACGAGTGATCAGAATAACGTTTCACCAGGGAACGCCGGTCAACTGCTGTTTGTGTATGAGAAATCGGTTGCAAACGTTCCTCACGTCAGCACGTTGTAGGTGTCGCCAGCGGCGCCAACCTTGTGTGAATGCTCACAAAAGGTAATCATTTGCATATCACAGCATGTTCTTCCTGTCGGTTAAATTTCGCTTCTGTAGCACGTCATCTTTATGGTGCAGCAGTTTTGATGGCTAGTAGTGTACTTACTGTTTGACGCATGTTTCTAATGTGTGGAATAAGTGTCAACCAGTGTAACAGTTCTTAAAAATACGTTAGTGGTCGCATTTTAATTCGTTTTGCCGTTCGAACCGTCTTATAACCTGGGTTGACTGAAAAGTAATGTCCCCACCATCGTAACTCTCCAACAGTTGGCAGCATTGGTATGCGGCAGGTACTAGCTTGTTCCGTAGCGTCTTCTCTACAGCTCCAGTTGACGGAAAGCCTTAGCACTCAATGGTTGTGTTGTTACGGTGTGAAGTATGGAACCTTGTGCCGACGGCCGGTCAGTGCGATTTAAGCAACGTGCAGTCATTGAGTTCTTGGCAACAGAAGGTATCATCCCCAAGGAGATTCATCAGTTAATGATAGCTTATATGTGAAAGGAAAAGGGATGTGTTTTCCAGCAGCATGACTGCGAGACCACACACTTCACGTGCTACCACAGCAGAACTTCAAAGACTGCCCAGATGTAGCAGCGTCTGACTTCCATCCGTTCCTGATAATGAAACACGATCTGCGGGGACATCATTATGCTTCTGAAGAAGACATTGAGAGGACTGCGAGACTGTGGTTCCGAGAAAAGCGTGTCGACTTCTTTCGTGACGGCCTCAGAAAACTTGTTCATCGTTGGCACAAATCTATCCACTTGGCTGGCGATTATGTGAAAAAGTGAAAATTGATAAAGATCACATTCTAGGGATTATTTCTGCGTTTGATTTATTAAAATATTCCCATCTAAACCCAATTAACGAAGGTGGAGGCATTAATTTTCATTCAACCCTCGTACATGTATAAATTATGCACGATTCAACTATTCACTAACTTTCAGTCTTAATTTCTCTTGTGTACAACCTACGAGTTCCTAACATGGATGTCATTTAGTGCCGGCCGGAGTGGCCGAGCGGTTGTAGGCGCAACAGTCTGGAACCGCGCGACCGCTACAATCGCAGGTTCGAATCCTGCCTCGGGCACGGATGTGTGTGATGTCCTTAGGTTGGTTAGTTAGGTTTAAGTAGTTCTAAGTTCTAGGGGACTGATGACCTCAGCAGTTAAGTCCCATAGTGCTCAGAGCCACTTAAACCATTTGTCATTTAGTCGCTGAGAAGCGTTAAGTTTTCACGGTTTCAGCACTGTCGGTTGTCACTGCCTTAAGGCAAAATTTGTAATAGATTTCGTACGGACGGTGTACGTTCCATTGCATATGTACGGCGAGCGGTAGTTTCCATAATTTTGGTTGACCAAAAGCACACCTGCTAGATTTACTATCGTGTTAATTTACTATCCACCCAGTCATACAGTTTTCATGTGCCTATATACGATAAAACATTAACACCACTGCCCGCCCCCCTGGTAGCTGAGTGCTGAGCGTGTGTCAATCCTAAGGGCCCGGGTTAGGCTCCCGGCTGGGTCGGACATTTTCTCCGGGTGTTGTGTTGTCCTAATCATCATTTCATCCCCATCGGCGCGTAAGTCGCCGAAGTGGCGTCAAATCGAAAGACTTGCACCCGGCGAACGGTCTATCTGACGGGAGGCCCTAGTCATGCGACATTTACATTAACACCACTCAATACAGTCCGCTCTTTTGCTTATCATAAACTAAAGAAAGTCATCGGACTAACATAACTAGATTGCAGTAGTAAATAAGCAACAAAGCAGTCTAAGGTTTGGAATGTACGCTGTTTAGCAATGTGAAGTATGCATAAGTACCCTACATTACGAAAGTGTGAAACCAATGTTTTCTGACCATCGTATTCCTCGGGACTAATGAAACACGCGTAGAATGACGGAAAGCAGAGCTAGACTGACGAGATTTTCGATACCGTGTTGCACTTTTCCACTTGAGAGGTAGATGGAAGGGTGATTCAGCTAACCCGCTGCCACTGGGTTGTATGCAAACCACACCGCATTCAGTTGCCATACACGCAATTTTCATTTTGTCTCGCTTGCTACACACAAACTATTAGTCCTAGAGAAAAAGTGAGCACGACCTTTTTGTCGGAAATTATTCAAGAAAAACGTACAAAAGTGACATTTGACCATCAAACGCGTTGTTCCCGAGTTACTCGAAAACTATTGCCTCCAGCCAAAATGTACCCGGATACAGAGATTAACTACGTTCGTTTTCCTGGAAGAAAATCCTCTTCATTTTCATCTACTACTGATAACTTGCGCGTGGTTTTTAAAGGGATTGCGGGTTGCATAAAACCGATCGGTAGGGGCAGCTTTATACCCTATAAATGTACTCATAGGTGTCCATGTAATGGGAAGGGGGGGGGGGCGGAGGGGGTCACAGATTTGGAGTACAGGACCTTTTCTTCATTACAGAATTATCTCACAGTTAATAAGGCTGATTTACTGTAAATCCGCTAAATTTATTGTTCAGCCAGTAGCAGCTTACGTGTCTGCTCCCAATTTGTGTCCGACCGCCTCGGACATTTTTCTACAGACGCCCATATGTGTAGCACAGCCGCACCTGCGTGTGTAAGGTGGACACTGGCAGAGCTGCGGAGTTAAGTTGTGGTGTGGGACGGACAGGACGTGTCTGCTGCGAGCTGACGGGCGGTGTCGGCGGCTGTCTGCCTGTGTTGGCTGTCAGGGTGGACGCAGAGTCCACCGTCACGTACCGCAGATTAAAACCGCCTAGCGAAAGTGGCGACAGCTGTCGTGGACCAGCGTACTCCGCCTTCGCAGGGCTGGATAGCAGCTGCCACAAATACGGCGGGACTGAAAGGAAGAACGGGTTTCAATTGTTTATTACAGATAAACCGTAAAAGAAAGAAGAGGAAGGTTAAACGTTTTATGTTCGCACAGACGCTATACCTCACAATAGACGCTATACCTCACAACAATAGACGCTATACCTCACAACAATAGACGCTGTACATAGGATCGATAGTCCCTTATAATCGACACTAGAACCATGCATTGTTAGAGATACATTGAAACACTAGTCCATTTCATTCCACACACAGATCACCAACTCGCTGTTGATTCAGTCGACAGCTTCAGCAATTCGATTTCTCAGACCCAGAAAAGTAGCTGCCATAGGTGGGACAACGCACTACCGCATCAGAAATCACATGTGATGTATGGTGGCCGTAGAGGCCCAAAGCAGTGAACAAGACATCGTTGCCCACCTATCCAATCCAATGTATGACGGTTTTAAGACAACACAGCACTTCAATGTGAAAGTGAGGCGGCGCGCAGTCATGCACAGAAATGAAATCATTTGAATGTTCGTGAAGGTGAGGAGGCAGCAAGTTTTGTAGCATGTCCACGTGCGACAGTCCTCTCAGTTCGTTCCGCAAAAAGGAAAGGTTCATAAACTTTTGTGAACAGGATTGGCACAAAACACTGTTCCGGTGTGCCCCTTCATATTCGACGGCCAAGCTAGTGTTTTGTACCTCCCGAATTCTTACATTGTGCTCGTTTACCTTACCCGATGGATGAAACTTTGATTCGTCCGAAAATATGAGTGGAAAACTGAAATTCAAAATTCCTATCTTCAGTCGTGGTCAGCGGGACGCAGTTGCTGCAATAACTGCAACTTGTAAGGCTTTGTATGCAGTCATCGTTTCAGAACACGCCGCACAGTTCTTTGAGAAAGTTGAAGTTCCTGGCTTGTCCGTCTCGTGGGTTTCAGAGGGCTCCGTGTGATCTCGGAAACGCTCAATGTTTTCAACATCGTGCGTGGCCGACTAGTCCTCATGCCTTTCAGTATACGAGGGTTGAAACTTAAATAGTGGCAACTATTTATTTACAGCTCGTACAAAATACGTGTTTTAAAGTTTTACTGACCTTCAAAGTAGTCACCAGCATTCTGTATAACCCGTTGCTGGCGATGTGGAAGTCGTAGGATACTCTTAGCAGTACCAGTTGTGTTGACAGTTCGAGCGGCGCGGTTCTGAAGCGAATGCCGTGAAGTGTTTCCTTCAGTTTAGAAATCGAATTGAAATTAAGAGGGCTTAAGTCAGGGGAGTGCAGTAGGTGGTATAGCACTTAGCAGCCCCATAAGTCAAACAAATCAGTAACAGCTTGCACTATACGTGCTTGAGCGTTGTCCTGCAAAGTGGTGGTGGTGGTGGTGGTGGTGGTACGTTGCTTTGTGGGGCGCTCAACTTCGCAGTTATCAGCACCGAGTTATTGACAATTCGCTCGATGTTGTTCATCTTGAACAGTTCACTATTTGTATTTTGCTGATTTTTTTTTTTTTTTTTTTTCACAGTTCAGCACACCTACCTGTTTCCTTGCTTGATCTGTGCGCAGTTTATGGTGGGCTGTGCACTGCCCCGTTTTACCATTAAATCTGGGGGGGGGGGGGGTGCGGCGGGAGTTCGCCTTGTTAGACGCTAGACGACGTTGCGGTACTTTACAAATTGTGCTGTGTGTACACTGCGGCAGCGTCGCGACTTTTATGTTGTCACTTACTGTGTGATCAGTGGATGTAGTAGGTCGTGGTTGGAAGACGGCATTTCCCAATGCGGAAAAAAGCGGACGTGCTCGTGGACTATTGAGAATGTAGGAAGTATGTCGTTTGTGAACAGTGTACGCCGAGAAATATATCCCAATGGACATAACCACCTTCAAACAATTAAGGATAATATGAAATGGAGTATTACTACTGCTTGCGCTGCAATTCCAGCTGAAATGCTAGAACTTGCCCAAGAGTCGTTCCATTGCAGATCGCAAACTTCTACTAACGTTGGTGGTAGTCATTTTGAGCACAGGTTTTGAGGATACATTGGTTCTTTATGGGTCAGATCCCACAAGGGTACTGTATTCACCTTTGTCTTTCGTTTATCCTAGGTAATGAATGCCCCATTTAACAACAGGACACCCTCGGAGACGTATTAATATCCGTGCAGGGCTGCATTCGTTTGTGCTACAACATGGAACAGACAACTGTAGTTTACAATTTTCAAACCACGATACCTCCTAAACTACTTACCCTACCCTCTTGCTACAAACAGCACTGACGCTATAATTTAGTCTGCTTTGTGGTACTCTCAGTAGGAATCGTTCAATTGAAATAATTACACCTTTTGTAAATAAATATCTACGGAGCATTCTATGTCGACGTGTTGTTCATTTATGGCACACGCATTGGTCGACACTTAGCCATAATAAATTGCGGGACATAAAAGCTCTTCCTTGTGCTTGGACCTCTTCCTCCCGAACGCGTCGTCGGGAGGAGGTAATTTTAACTAGACTCCGGATAGGGCACTGTCTTTGTAACCATCGACATCTTTTAAGCGGCGATCCTCCCCCACTCTGTCCCCACTGCTCTCAGCTGTGGACGGTAAGACACGTTTTAATTTAGTGCCACTATTTTAATCCGTTACGCTACAGCTATCGCCTGATATATCGTCGATTTTAGCAGATAACACGCGCTCAGCCGACCGCGTTCTCAATTTTATTAGTGCCAGTGAAATGACGTCAGTCATTTGAAGCTTTTTTGGGGACAACCAACCCCTTTCTGTAGTGGATTTTTAAGCCTTCTTTCTGCTTTGTTTCTCCAATTTTTTGACTTTCGTTCCCATTGCTGCTGGTTTTCAATTTCGGTTTTTTACTGGTTCCTAAGTCACGGACCGGGCGCTAATGACCATAGAAGTTTTGCGCCCTAAAACCAAAACAAAAAAAACCTTTTGTAAATACACGTTTGAAACTCGTAACTCTGTGTATGTGGACTGCAAAGGCAGCCTCCCCGACTGCCGTTCCAATCTGTGAAATCCGCGTATCGGTGGCGCTTTCTGCTATCGAAGTATTTGCTGTGCAGCCCTGCACGTGCGCGCGCTTGTGGAGGTAAAGCGGCGAGGGCCTTCTGCTTGTGTGGGGTGCCCGCACAACCCGCACGCTGCACGGGCCATCTGTTGACGTTAAGGCTTATCGCTGACGCTGCACGGGCCAGGGACTTCTCTGAAGTGGCTGACCGCGCACGCTTATCGCAAACAAAAACACTCAACAGGTTCGTAGATTTCACGCTTTCCTGTGCAAATAATCGCGCGTATTGTGCACTAGATAAATAATTTGATGCGTCGAGCACTGGTATACATCGTAATTACCAGTATCACTTCCTAACACCCACCATTGGAACTGCGTCCGGTAAACATGTTTAGCACTAGGCCTCGTTTCAAGGCATTTACAGACGAGATGCTTCACGTTCGTGTATAGACTGAGTTCCTTGAGCATTGGAGGCTCAAAACGGGGAGCTGCAGGGTCGCTCAACTCCCAGTAAGAAAATGCACTTAAAACCCACTAAACTATGTTTATTATCTCTGTCGATCCATACCAGTTCAGCAGTGTAGCTGCTAACTTAGACATCTACATGGATACTCTGCAAATCACCTTTAAGTGCCTGCCAGAGGGTTCATCGAACCACCTTCACAATTCTCTATTATTCCAATCTCGCATAGCGCGCGGGAAGAATGAACACCTATATTATTCCGTACGAGCTCTGATTTCACTTATTTTATCGTGCTGAGCGTTCCTCCCTATGTAGGTCGGTGTTAACAAAATATTTTCGCATTCGGAGGAGAAATTTGGTGATTGGAATTTCGTGAGAAGATTCCGTCGCAACGAAAAATGCCTTTCTTTTAATGATGTCCATCCCAAATCCTGTATAATTTCTGTGACAGTCTCCTCTATTTCCCTATAATACAAAACGCGCTGCCCTTCTTTCAACTTTCTCGATGTACTCAGTCACTCCTATCTGGTAAGGATCCCACACCGCGCAGCAGTATTCTAAAAGAGGACGGACAAGCGTAGTGTAGGCTCCTTAGTAGATCTGAGACATTTTCCACGTGTCCTGCCAATAAAACGCAGTCTTTGCTTAGCCTTCCTCACATCATCTGTGTGTTCCTTCCAATTTAAGTTGTTCGTAATCGTAACACTTAGGTATTTAGTTGAATTTACGGCTTTTAGATTAGACTGATTTATCGTGTAACCGAAGTTTAACGCGTTGCTTTTAGCACTCATGTGGATGACCTCACACTTTTCGTTATTTGAGATCAACTGCTACTTTTCGCACCATTCCGATATTTCTTCTAAATCGTTTTGCAGTTTGTTTCGATCTTCCGATGAATTTGTTAGTCGATAAACGACAGCGTCATCTGCAAAGAACCGGAGACGGCTGCTCAGATTCTCCGAAATCGTTTATATAGATAAGGAACAGCAAAGGACCTACAACACTACCTTGGGGAACGCCATAAATCACTTCTGTTTTACTCGATGACTTTCCGTCAATTGCTACGAACTGTGGCCTCTCTGAAAGGAAATAATAGGAAATCACATTTGCTCTAGTTTAATTACCCGTTATTTAGTTACCCACAAGGGAGGTAGGCTACCAACGACTACTTGTCGCTGTTCTGCCTTTTTTATTGAATTTATTCTTGGCCATAAATGGATTGCTAAGAATAAAAACTGCAGCCTTAACTTTAATGACAGATGTGTTTCGTCTTCAAATCTAAAGGGTGATTAAAAAGTTTACAAATTGACAAGGCACGTCGGGCATACAACGATCATTAATCACACAGGAAGTGGAGTGGCAAAGGCCGTCCGGGGGTATTAAGTGGCGTTCCAGTTAGTCACATGCTACGTATGGATGGTCACTACAGGAGATGTTCAGAGTTTTGTCCAGATGCATCGTGACACGCCAGACATCGACGCCGCATTCAACGGCACAACTTCTCAGAGATACATGGTGTATCTCGAAGACATTCTGCTGCCGCAACAGCCCTGCCCATTAGGTGATGTAGCAGGTGTTCTACACACGAGGCCCTTCAAATAACTCCGTCGACGCCAGCCCACACGTTAAGGGGAAATTCGCGTCGTGGGACAGGCGAACGTGTAGCAAGTGGATTCACATCCGCCCACGTGCTGTATGCTGGTGTGTGAACGTTCATCACGCCGTCGAGTGAGCACGCAGCCTCGTCGGTGAAGACACTGGCTGTGAAGCTTCGGTCTCCACTGGATTCCTGCATCCCGTGCGCTTGTGGTAGTCCCTGGGTTGCAGTGCCTGGACGCGTTGGGAATGAAACGGATGCGTCCCTTCGTAGTAAATAATGCGCCAGACGGAAGGGTGGCGCGGGATACACCTTGTGTACTTCGGCGTACCCTGCGCCCTTTCGGGAACGCTTCTTCCGCCACAACTATCTGTTGTTCGTTGGCGACCAGCGTCCAGCATTCGGAATATTTCGCACCATACAGTCGCACGGCTTCCAGTCCATTGCAATTGGCCGCACCATAAATCAAAGCATCTGAGCTATTTCACCATGTTGCCCCCAACGCTTCCACGGCGTGAATGAATGGCGACGGTTCCGTACGTTCCGCCCTTGTTTGTGGAGCAAAGCCCTCTCTTGACGTTTGCAATCCCCGGTTCCCATGTGGTTACTAATCCTTGTTGTATACATGTCAGGCTAGTTTGTAAACGTTTTTTGATAACCCTATATAAGGATGTATGTCCTGTGGGTTCCTGATAACATTTTGTAGGTGAAGGATTTGGATGATGGATGGATGATGGATGGATGATGGATGGATGATGGATGGATGATGGATGGATGATGGATGGATGATGGATGGATGATGGATGGATGATGGATGGATGATGGATGGATGATGGATGGATGATGGATGGATGATGGATGGATGATGGATGGATGATGGATGGATGATGGATGGATGATGGATGGATGATGGATGGATGATGGATGGATGGATGATGGATGGATGGATGATGGATGGATGGATGATGGATGGATGGATGATGGATGGATGGATGATGGATGGATGATGGATGGATGGATGATGGATGGATGGATGATGGATGGATGGATGATGGATGGATGGATGATGGATGGATGGATGATGGATGGATGATGGATGGATGATGGATGGATGATGGATGGATGGATGATGGATGGATGGATGATGGATGGATGGATGATGGATGGATGGATGATGGATGGATGGATGATGGATGGATGGATGATGGATGGATGGATGATGGATGGATGGATGATGGATGGATGGATGATGGATGGATGGATGATGGATGGATGGATGATGGATGGATGGATGATGGATGGATGGATGATGGATGGATGGATGATGGATGGATGGATGATGGATGGATGGATGGATGGATGGATGATGGATGGATGGATGATGGATGGATGATGGATGGATGGATGGATGGATGGATGGATGGATGGATGGATGGATGGATGGATGGTGGATGGATGGATGGATGGATGGTGGATGGATGGATGGATGGATGGTGGATGGATGGATGGATGGTGGATGGATGGATGGTGGATGGATGGATGGTGGATGGATGGATGGTGGATGGATGGATGGTGGATGGATGGATGGTGGATGGATGGATGGTGGATGGATGGATGGTGGATGGATGGATGGTGGATGGATGGATGGTGGATGGATGGATGGATGGATGGATGGATGGATGGTGGATGGATGGATGGATGGATGGATGGATGGATGGTGGATGGATGGATGGATGGATGGATGGATGGATGGTGGATGGATGGATGGATGGTGGATGGATGGATGGTGGATGGATGGATGGTGGATGGATGGATGATGGGTGGATGGATGGATGATGGGTGGATGGATGGATGATGGGTGGATGGATGATGGTGGATGGATGGATTGATGGATGATGGTGGATGGATGGATGGATGGATGATGGATGATGGTGGATGGATGGATGGATGGATGATGGATGATGGTGGATGGATGGATGGATGGATGATGGATGATGGTGGATGGATGGATGGATGGTGGATGGATGATGGTGGATGGATGGATGGATGGATGATGGATGATGGTGGATGGATGGATGGATGGTGGATGGATGATGGTGGATGGATGGATGGTGGATGGATGGATGGATGGATGGATGGATGGATGGATGGTGGATGGATGGATGGATGGTGGATGGATGGATGGATGGTGGATGGATGGATGGTGGATGGATGGATGGATGGTGGATGGATGGATGGTGGATGGATGGATGGTGGATGGATGGATGGATGGTGGATGGATGGATGGTGGATGGATGGATGGTGGATGGATGGATGATGGGTGGATGGATGGATGATGGGTGGATGGGTGGATGGATGGATTGATGGATGATGGTGGATGGATGGATGGATGGATGATGGATGATGGTGGATGGATGGATGGATGGATGATGGATGATGGTGGATGGATGGATGGATGGATGATGGATGATGGTGGATGGATGGATGGATGGATGATGGTGGATGGATGGATGGATGGATGATGGATGATGGTGGATGGATGGATGGATGGATGATGGTGGATGGATGGATGGATGGATGGATGGATGGATGATGGTGGATGGATGGATGGATGGATGATGGTGGATGGATGGATGGATGGATGATGGTGGATGGATGGATGGATGGATGATGGTGGATGGATGGATGGATGATGGTGGGTGGATGGATGGATGGATGGATGATGGTGGATGGATGGATGGATGGATGATGGATGATGGATGATGGATGATGGATGATGGATGATGGATGATGGATGATGGATGATGGATGATGGATGATGGATGATGGATGATGGATGATGGATGATGGATGATGGATGATGGTGGATGGATGATGGATGATGGTGGATGGATGGATGGATGGATGATGGATGATGTTTGGTTTGTGAGGCGCTCAGCTCCGCAGTTATGAGCGCCCGTAAAAATTCCCAACCTTTTCTCAGTCCGAACTCGCCACATTCATGAATGATGATGAAATGAGAACTCACCCAGTCATCTAGAGGTAGGTGAAAATACCTGACCCCGCCGGGAATCAAACCCCGGACCCCGTGCTCGGGAAGCGATAACGTGACTGCGAGACCATGGGCTGCTGACTATGATGCTGAGAGGATTGGAGGGTAAGTGATATAAGAGAGTATGTGGGATGAGTTGTTGGAAGGGTCAGCGGAGGGGATTTAGATAGTACGAGGTGCATTCAAGTTCTAAGGCCTCCGATTTTTTTTCTCCGGACTGGAAAGAGATAGAAACATGCGCATTGTTTTAAAATGAGGGCGCGTTCATTGTCAATACGTCCCAGAGATGGCAGCAGCGTACGGCAGATGGAATTTTACGGCCAGCGGCGAGAATAACTGTTTTAAATACTTAAAATGGTGACGTTTTCCTTACTTGAACAGCGTGCAATCATTCGTTTTCTGAATTTGCGTGGTGTGAAACCAATTGAAATTCGACAGTTGAAGGAGACGTGGTTATGGAGTTATGGATGTGTCGAAAGTGCGTTCGTGGGTGCGACAGTTTAATGAAGGTAGAACATCGTGTGACAACAAACCGAAACAACCTCGGGCTCGCACAAGCCGGTCTGACGACACGATCGAGAAAGTGGAGAGAATTGTTTTGGGGGATCGCCGAATGACTGTTGAATAGATCACCTCCAGAGCTGGCATTTCTGTGGGTTCTGTGCACACAATCCTGCATGACGACCTGAAAATGCGAAAAGTGTCATGCAGGTGGGTGCCACGAATGCTGACGGACGACCACACGGCTGCCCGTGTGGCATGTTGCCGAGCAATGTTGACGCGCAACGATAGCATGAATGGGACTTTCTTTTCGTCGGTTGTGACAATGGATGATGAGACGTGCATGCTATTTTCCAATCCAGAAACAAAGCGCCAGTCAGCTCAATGGAAGCACACTGATTCACCGCCACCAAAAAAATTTAGGGTAACCGCCAGCGCTGAAAAAAATGGTGTCCATGTTCTGGGACAGCGAGGGCGTAATCTTTACCCATTGCGTTCCAAAGGGCACTACGGTAACAGGTGCATCCTACGAAAATGTTTTGAAGAACAAATTCCTTCCTGCACTGCAACAAAAACGTCCGGGAATGGGTGCACGTGTGCTGTTTCACCAAGACAACGCACCCGCACATCGAGCTAACGTTACGCAACAGTTTCTTCGTGATAACTTTGAAGTGATTCCTCATGCTCCCTACTCACCTGACCTGGCTCGTATTGACTTTTGGCTTTTTCCAACAATTAAAGACACTCTCCGTGGCCGCACATCCACCAGCCGTGCTGCTATTGCCTCAGCGATTTGCCAGTGGTCAAAACACTCTTAAAGAAGCCTTCGCCGCTGCCATGGAATCATGGCGTCAGCGTTGTGGAAAAATATGTACGTCTGCAGGGCGATTACGTCGAGAAGTAAAGCCAGTTTCATCGTTTTCGGGTGAGTAGTTAATTAGAAAAAAAATCGGAGGCCTTAGAACTTGAATGCACCTCGTACTAGAGGGGTAGCATAGCATACACCAGGAAAGGGTTTGTTGGAGCCTTTATTTGGAAGAGGAAGGGTAGGTTGTATTTGACACGTTCCTCTACAGTGCTTTGACGTTTATAATCCCTTCTACATGTCAGGTTTTGTGCAAATGTGGGGAAACCACGTTTCGGTCGGATTGGATACTCCTGTTGCCGTTTTTCCGAATTTGCTAATTGAATTAGGATTTTAACTCCACCTTTTAAAAACACATTCTCGTTTTTGTTCTTTGCCCAAACATGTCTCTACACCTGGCATCTCCAGTGGGCCTGGTTTTGTATAAAATGTTACACAAAACACGGTGATGCTTTTCTATTTTTGGCCTAAAAACTGACGTGTACATAGTTAGCTTGCTGACCTGAAACTACACGTATTTCAAAAATGTGATTGTACTGGTTGGCGCGCTGTTAGGGATGTGTGGGGCCTGAGAGCATGGCAACTGGGCATAGGCGATACGACAGCGCGTACGAAGTACCTCATTAAGCGGAATGTTTACCTTCCAGTATAGATTGTACAAATAAAATCAAATACGTTCTGGGCGGTTAAAATAAAACGGGCCTGAAACGTGTTTTCGGAATTCCGTGGCAGACGTGATTGGGGTAGTTTTCCCAGTGCAACGAGCGTTCTGCGAGGCTACAATATGACAGCTGTATGACGTCTCCTTGCCGCAATTTTTGGCTGACGACCATTCACCCACCTTCAGCTGATGTTTACACACTAAAAATCTTCTGAAGATGGCTGAATAGTTGGAAAAGGAAGCGACATTAATATAAACTCATTTGTGGTAGTTGAATTGTTGTCAGCCGAACTATCGTGGCGAGATGTTACCGTCATCCAACTGCAGTTCCTAAACTCTCGTGGAACAGAGACATAAGAAAAAGATTCGAGCAGGTCGGTAGACCACAAAACGTTAACTCCAGCTTACAGAAATAGTGCGACAAAACAGCTATGTTGGCAAGCCTTACAATCGAGAATTAAAATAGTATATTTTCTCAGAGCATTAACGAGAAGCACCTGAACCCTTTTCAGATCATTAAAAACACTTGAGTGTGTTCGGGATCTTATGGTGGTTTCTAAATGAAGTGGTATCGGAAGATTTCGGTGGTTCTTCGTTTCTTCAGACAAGGCCTGGTTCAGCTTGTCTGGCTATGTGAACTCCCAGACCACCCCCCATTGTGCATAAGAAAGTAGCAGTACGTTAAAGTCGCTGCATAATATGAAGACTGGTGTTTGATACGTGACTGCCGGGCATGTTTTGTTTTAGCGACCTTTCAGGTTCATTTCCTGCAGTTGAGCGCGGCGGCATTTGCGATCAATGAAAAGATGACGCACACGCTAAAGTGCATAGCTTTAGTTATTCTAGAACACTGCCGCATTTAAATTAAATTGTAAGTAACGAAAATTGACCTGGATGAAGCCTATATAAATACCTTGTCCATCGTGCGCTTAACGAAAAGTACGTAATAATTAACCTATTGTCAGACGTTGGAGGGCATGGGTACACGCAGGCCTGTGGGACACTGATAATGCTTCAAAAATAGTTTCTCGGCTGCATTAATTAAAGATCCAAATGTAGGACTATCATTATCCTCAGCGGAAGTAAAATCGTTCCACTACAGAATTTATAGGTAATGCCTTTATTCTTAAAGTTTTGGCCTTTAACATAGTTTCACACAGTCCACAGAAAAACTCCGTGAGTGAAGTCACGTACGTACATTGCCTCAAGAGTTTCGATCATAAAATCATGAAAAGTGCACTTACTTTCGTCTTACGCTTGTGTCCCGCCACGACTTGTTCTTCTGTGCAGAATTACGTGTTAGACGTATTCCAACCTTTGTATTGCTCTAAAACTTTTATCCCCAACACGTCCCTTTACTGCCAGCTGAGTCACTCCTCGAAGTTCTTTCATCCTGTCCCTTCTTCTTGCCAACGTTTTCCACGTATTCCTTTCCTCCTTGATTTTTACAGAAAACCGCCTCTTTCCTCATTTTCAGCAACCTTGTATAACACATCATAAACGCTTTGAATCTCTTCTGTTCGTTTCCCCTCAGTCCATGATCCTCTTCCCTTCAATGCTGTGCTCAACACATGCACACCAAAAATTTCAATTTCTTCCAGTTACTGATCTCTCTCTTTTGGAATGCCCTCTTCGCCTATGTTAGTAGGCTTCGTTTCCACCTTCCTTCGCCATTCATGTGCGATTTTTTCTTGTAAGGTATCAGAATGTCATCACTTTACACTTCGTGGTGCCCAGTGGTGTTAAGATTATGGCTAATTTCATTTCTGTTACTCCCAATTACTTGTATTATCTGGTTCACTCTCATATTATCTACTTATTAAACTTCGTTCCATTCAGGATAACAATATCGTCAGCCATGACACTGTACCCAGATAGAGAACGAACTCGTGTGACGACGTTCGTTATTTCGAAACAGTTTGCGGTTTGCAAAATTGATGCCACAGTTAAGCTGTTGTGTCTACAGGTTTAACGGAAATATTAAGACATTCCAGTAGGGTTTTGTTCTTATTTCTTAAATCGTTGAGCAGTAAAGATGTAAGACGACTTAACGTGCGGCGATGTGTAAGAGTTGTCACCCGTCAATGTGCGTGTCGTGAAATCGTTAATGCAGCTGACTTTTAATTGCAGTTATTTTGTTCACCATGCATTCGTTCTTAAGAGACGTCATAATGGACGTTAACGTGTGTCGGGAGTGGCGTGGCGTTTCGGTATGCGTGACACTCTTTAATTCAACGGAGAATCGATGAATGGGACAAAATAAGGTGATCCATCGTGCTAAATGTGTACTGATACAAACAGCACAGAGTCTATGGTAAGTATCAGCGATTTCGTTTGATTTTCGGATGTCTGTAAAACCTGTTGATAGGGCCGTACTGTGTACGATCTCGTACAGTATGTACGAGGGAAAAAGGAGAAACAAAGAGGGCCGTGAGTTTTATGATGGAACTAATTTTGCTGAACATAAATCCATAATGCTGGGTCTCCGTAGCCGGGTGGATAAGCGCGGCGGATTGCCCCGTGGGAGATTTGCATTCAGTTAGCTGTCCTGCCAGGGAATTCTGCTGTTGTGGGACGACTGGAACGGCGATCACGCAGACTGATAATGCCAAATGGGGAGTCACTCGAATAATAAGTAGCGGCTTCGAGGTTTGGGTTTGGGGAGCAGTGTGCTGACCACAAATCCTTCTATACCGCATCTGAATATGCATGGAGCTTATTAATGGAAAGGAGAAATGACAGGTCTCCGAACACTTTTTCCCCCACATGCAGTGAAGATCCCAGATATGCTTAATAATCTTCATGTCTGGAGAGTTCGATGGCCAGCGGAAGTATTTGAACTCAGCATTGTGTTCCTGGAGCCACTCTGTACCAATTATGGACGTATATGGTACCACATTGTCGTGCTGGAATTGCCCAACTCCGTCGGAGTACACACTGGGCATGAATGGATGCAGGTGGTCAGACAGAATGCCTACGCACGTGTCATCTGTCAGTCGTATTTAGATGTAAAAGGGTTCACGTATAACTCCAACTGCACACAGCCCCTACCATTACCCAGCCTCCACCAGCTAGAACAGTCCCCTGCTGACATGCAGGATCGATCGATTCATGAGGGTGTCTCCATACCCGTACACGTCCATCCGCTCGATAAAATTTGAAACGACACTCGTCCGACCAGGCGACATGAAACCAATCATCAACAGTCCAATGTCGGTGTTGACGGGCACAGGCGAGGCGTACAGCTTTGTGTCGTTCAGGCATCAAGGGTACACGAGTGGGCATTCGGCTCCGAAAGCCCGTATCGATGTTTACTTGAACGGTTCGCACGCTGACACATGTTGATGGCCAAGCATTGAAATCTGCAGCAATTTGCGGAAGGATTGCACTTCCGTCACGTTGAACGGTTCTCTTCAGTCGTAGTTGGTCCCGTTCTAGCAGGACTTTTTTCCAGCCGTAGCGATGTCAGAGAGTTGATGTTTACCGGATTCCCAATATTCACGCTACTGTCGCGAAATGGTCGCACGGGAAAATCTTCCCCCCCCCCCCCCTCCCCCCTTCATCGCTACCTCGGACATTCCGTGTCTCATCGTTCGTGCGCCGACTGTAACACCACGTTCAAGCTCACTTAAACCTTGATAACCTGCCATTGTAGCAGCAGTAACAGATGTAACGGTGCTAGGAACTTGTCTTATACAGGCGGTGCCGATCGCAGCGCTTCATTCTACCCATTTACATATCCCTGTATTTCAATACGCATGCCTGTACCAGTTTCTTTGGCGCTTCAGCGTACGTTTCCAGTGCCTTAATTTTCTCTACGTTTCGCTTGGTGGAAGAGAGTTCCTTGTTTGTGGTAGGAATTGCTCCCGCCATACGCACCTGTTTCATGCAGGAGTCTGCAACTATACGCGCGTTGCGTCAGGACATGGTCCGCCAAGTAATGTGGAGTGCTTTCTCAGGAGATAGCAATTATCTCTATAGATAAGCGACCGGCGGGGGGGGAGAGGTTTCCTTTGCCTGTCGAAAAGACCTGGTGTCAGTGACACTTGCCAGGGTTCGGATGTTTCGTCAGATATTGTATGAATATCCCATAGGAGATTCGAAGACAGAGGAATTGGGTGTATCGTTGAGTAATGTCCGATTTGAAAGAAGGTCCACTTGATGCCGGCTGCTGCAGCTGTCTCTGTGCACTCGTAATTATCGTGTAGGGTGAGTGGCACAAGGTGCGTGCTACAAATAGCCCCGGTCGACCGCCAGGCACGACGAGAGGGAGTAATGACTAGCGCTGTTCGTCACACGAACCATAAAATGTTATGAATACAGCCGCCCTTGTTTTCATACAAATGCGGGATAGAGCTCTGTAAATTGTGAGTGAGCAGTAAGACTAGTTCATCGTAGTTAGATAGCTTTGTAAAAAATCCTGCAATCAAGCAGATTTGTCTGCAGGTATTGTTATATCATAACAATGCACGGCCCCATGTTGCCTGCAGAACACAATAGCGAAGTCAGGGACACGAAGTGTGATTGTTTTGGTATTTACCATACGCCACGACATTGCCCGACCCATGTGTGAACCAACCAGTCACGAGTGTATCGCAGTGTTTCGCTCCAGTATCCTCAAAATAAAAGTAAGGCCTCTTCTGTTTATTTCATAGCTCCAGAATTATTTTCCAATTAAGAATCTCTGAATACTGCGTGCACTGGCCAACTGAAAGTCCTAGAGACGCCTCAACGTCACAGTCCGCAAGGTGAATCCCTGTCGCAAGAGCGGCCGTGCTGAGCTGCAACTTACTCATTCATTCATTCATTCATTCAGGGATTACGTCGGTGACGTAGGCTTTATCACAAATGAAAATAAGTAGCTCAGATAGGCATACACGAAATATACACTACTGGCCATTTAAATTGCTACACCACGAAGATGACGTGCTACAGACACGAAATTTAACCGACAGGAAGAAGATGCTGTGATATGCACATGATTAGCTTTTCAGAGCATTCAAACAAGGTTGGCGCCGGTGGCGACACCTACAACGTGCTGGCATGAGGAGAGTTTCCAAACGATTTCTCATACACAAACAGCAGTTGACCGGCGTTGCCTGGTGAAACGTTGTTGTGATGCCTCGTGTAAGGAGGACAAATGCGTACCATCACGTTTACGACTTTGACAAAGGTCGGATTCTAGCCTATCGCGATTGCAGTTTATCGTATCGCGACATTCGATCAAGATCCAATGACTGTTAGCAGAACATGGAATCGGTGGGTTCAGGAGGGTAATACGGAACGTCGTGCTGGATCCCAACTGTCTCGCATCACTAGCAGTCGAGATGACAGGCGTATTATCCGCATGGCTGTAACGGATCGTGCAGCCACGTCTCGATCCCTGAGTCAACAGATGGGGACGTTTGCAAGACAACAACCATCTGCACGAACAGTTCGACGTCGTTTGCAGCAGCATGGACTATTAGCTCGGAGACCGTGGTTGCGGTTACCATTGACGCTGCATCACAGACAGGAGCGCCTGCGATGGTGTACTCGACGACGAACATGGGTGCAGGAATGGTAAAACATCGTTTTTTCGGATGAATCCAGGTTGTGTTTAGAGCATCATGACGGTCGCATCCGTGTTTGGCGACATCGCGGTGAACGGACATTGGAAGTGTGTATTCGTCATCGCCATACTGGCATATCACCCGGCGTGATGGTACGGGATGCCGTTGGTTACACGTCTCGGTCACCTCTTGTTCGCATTGACGGCACTTCGAACAGTGGACGTTACGTTTCAGATGTGTTACGACCCGTGTCTCTACCCTCCATTCGATCCCTGCGAAACCCTACATTTCAGCAGGATAATGCACGACAGCATGATGCAGGTCCTGCGCGGGCCTTTCTGGATACAGAAAATGTTAGACTGGTGCCCTGGCCAGCACATTCTCCAGATCTCTCACCAATTGAAAACGTCTGGTCAATGGTGGCCGAGCAACTGGCTCGTCACAATACGCCAGTCACTACTCTTGATGAACTGTGGTATCGTGTTGAAGCTGCATGGGCAGCTGTACCTGTACACGCCATCCAAGCTCTGTTTGACTCAATGCCCAGGTGTATTAAGGCCGTTATTGCGGCCAGAGGTGGTTGTTCTGGGTACTGATTTCTCAGGATCTATGCACCAAAGTGCGTGAAAATGTAATGTCAGTTCCAGTATAATATATTTGTCCAATGAATACCAGTTTATCATCTGCATTTCTTCTTGGTGTAGCAATTTTAATGGCCAGTAGTGTATGTGGACATTTTTACGAGCATAGCACAGGTGGTCAGCCCTGACCTTGCTGAAGGCAGTTATTTTGGAAAAAATAAATCTCACTGACTGGACAAAACAAACTAATCCCAATGTGTCACTGCACTGCCTTATTCTGTCGGCTTTTATTGAACAACACTCGAACTCAAATTAATTACCGCGGATGCCTCCGCGGTTGAGGGAAGAAAGCGTTATTTCTTAGACACGTATAGGAAGAGTCGTGCTTACGTGCCGAAAACTCGCCTAACTATTCCAACAAAGTTGTGCACCTGAAGGAGCGTTTTGCCACCCAATCAACTTGTTGCAGGCCGTAAACCCCCCCCCCCCCCCCTCCCCTCCCGCCCTGGTGCGAGCTACCTGGCAGTCTCAAGTACGCCGTCACGCGGATTTACGGGGAAACTTGATCCGTGTGGCAAGGCTTTAGAGTAACTCCAGGACACACTCATTCTTCCTGCGTTCCGTGAGCGAATGGAAGGGGTAGCAGCACCAGCTCAATGTACGAAGGTCACTCCAAAAGAAATGCACGCTGTTCTTGTAAAAATACAGTTTTCATTCTGCATGTTAGGAAGTTTTACAGTGTGTAGATACATCCTTCCCGCTTGTTTTCAAACTTGGTTCCACCTGTTCCCGTGAGTGGCGCCGTCACAGCATGCCTTCAAGATGGCTGCTACACTTGACGTTCGTCAGAAGCAACGTAGAGTCATAGAATTCCTGTGTTGTGAAAACGAGACAGTGGGAAACATCCACAAGAGGTTGAAAAAGGTGTATGGGGATGCTGCTGTCGATCGCAGTACAGGTAGTCGGTGGGCAAGCAGGTTACGTGATGAAAGCGGGCACTGCGATATTGAGGATTATCCTCGCAGCGGCAGGCCTCGTACTGCACACGCTCCAGACAATGTGCAGAGAGTTAACGAATTGGTGACTGTTGACAGACACATCACAGTGAACGAATTGTCACGCTACTTTGGGATAGGGGAAGGAAGTGTTTGCAGAGTACTGAAAGTGTTGGCGTTAAAAAAGGTTTGTGCCAGGTGAGTTCCCAGGATGTTGACAGTGGCTCACAAAGAAATAAGAAAAACGGTAGGCAGCGAACTTTTGGAACAGTACGAGAATGGTGGAGATGAATTTCTTGGAAGAATTGTGACAGTTGATGAAACATGGCTCCATCATTTTTCACCAGAGACGAAGATGCAATCGATGGAGTAGCATCATGCAAATTCACCCAAGAGAGAATAATTCAAAACCACACCTTCTCCTGGAAAAGTTATGGCTACGGTGTTTTTCGATTCCGAAGGACATTGTGCCAAGTGGAACCCACCATAAATTCTGATGCATATGTGACGACACTAAAGAAACTTCAAGCTCGACTGAGTCGTGTTCGACCACATCGGCAAAAATAGGATGTTTTGCTGTTGCACGACAATGCACGGCCACATGTCAGTAAAAAAAAAAAAACCATGGAAGCGATCACAAAACTCGGATGGACAACACTGAAACACCTGCCTTACAGTCCTGACCTGGCTCCATGTGACTATCATCTCTTTGGGAATTTGAAAGACTCTCTTCGTGGAACAAAGTGGGAAAATGATTCCCTTGTGCATGCTGCCAAACACTGGCTCCTACAGGTTGGTTCAGAATTTTACCGTGCGGGTATACGGGCGCTGGTTCGAAGATGGCGTAAGGCAGATGAGAGG
Organism: Schistocerca piceifrons; assembly: GCF_021461385.2. NCBI lineage: Eukaryota > Metazoa > Arthropoda > Insecta > Orthoptera > Acrididae > Schistocerca > Schistocerca piceifrons. Next base: position 203,790,315 of record NC_060146.1, on the reverse strand, counting down.
GATGGAAAATGTGTGGAGAAATGAAAATATTGTTCCTAAAGGATGTATCTACACACTGTAAAACTTTCCAGTATGTAGAATAAAAGTTGGATTAAAAAAAATAGTGTGCATTTCTTTCGGAGTGACCCTCGTACATGGAGATTAGGTATCTAGGTGAACAGGTTAACGCTGCCAATCGACTTCTGTTGTAAGGGAACTCAGGCACTCAGCACCTCTGGCAGGGTGCGTGGGGGAAGGTAGTCTGTACACAGTAAGAATTTTTTTAAAAAATGGTACACTTTCTGGTTTCGTCACATGTTCGTCGTCGCAACAATTTTAACTACTTGGTCTAACCTAGCGCTGTCCGTTATAGATTTACGTATAACGCCTATCGCTGTCATAGAGTTATTACTCTTGTTAAGGCTAGCGTTAAGGCGAAGTTTCTTAGCACTGATAACTACGTTGGCGACATTGGCACCTATATTATCTGGAGTCAAGAATCATGGCGGTCAAGTTCACGCTTGTTCTGCGCACCTACGTCACACACTCTCAGCCAGCAGTTTTGGTTCGGCAATCATAAATAAAAGTTCGCCACAGTTAATCAAAAAATATTACCGAAGTAGAATTTTCAAACGAAGTCCGATACTAGACATGCAGGCAATGGATCAATGAGATTGCTGTAGAGTGTCTTTGTTACTGCGATCTTGGGGGCAAAGCAATGACAGGCGAATCTTTACCAAGGTAGAAACGGGTGTCCTGCCAGTTTATGTAAACAGCGGTCTTTTCTGTACAAAATTTTACACACACTTTCGTAATGTACAGAGGTGTCTGCTTTATCGCGTGATATTTTTATTTTTTTTGCTCATTTCGTTTATTAACACGTGGCCTGCTCCAGGTTTCGCGGGAAGCCGGACGACTTGGCTCGGGTAGCGGTAGTAAATTTTATACGGAAATTCCTAGTGAATGAGTCTATTTATGAGAAGTGTATCAAAATCCGTACAGTAGCTCCTGAGATTAGCATTCTACATACAGTCTTTAATTTGCAAATACGTTGGCCAGTATGAATACTTTCCAGTATATATAATTTTTCTTCATACTTCAGTTCAGAGCGTACAAAATAAGCAATTTAGCTTATTTTGTACGCTCTGAACTGACAGGTTTTTTTCCCAGAAAAGTGTAGATTAAATAAAGCTTTTTCTTTTATTCAGCCTCCAGTTTATATCCCTGCAAACGAACGTGTGTAACGACTTAATTTTTTCCTGTTCCAGAGAACTTCAATTACTGTGTTGTTCGGATTTCGAAGATTGCGTATGGAAATGGTCACCTACTCTACTGGAATAGTAAAGAGGTACAGTTGGGCTCGTCGATATAAGTAGGTTGATAAATTTTCAGTCGCACTTAAATAATAAATTGCTCAAATGGCTCAGAGCAATATAGGACTTAACTTCTGAGGTCATCAGTCGCCTAGAACGTAGAACTTCTTAAACCTAACTAATCTAAGGACATCACACACATCCATGCCCGAGGCAGGATTCGAACCTGCGACCGTAGAGGTCGCTCGGCTCCAGACTGTAGCGCTCAGAACCGCACGGCCACTGCGGCCGGCACTTTAATAGTAGTTGACGTTACTAACAAGGGAACCTCCCCATCGCACTCCCCTCAGATTTAGCTATAACTTGGCACAGTGGATAGGCCTTGAAAAACTGAACACAGATCAATCGAGAAAACAGGAAGAAGTTGTGGAACTATGAAAAAATTAAGTAAAATACAGAATCTGAGTAGTCCATGGGCAAGATTGGCAACATCAAGGATACTTTAAGCTCGGGAGCGCCGTGGTCCAGTGGTTAGCGTGAGGAGCTGCGGAACGAGAGGTCCTTGGTTCAAGTCTTCCCTGGACTGAAAGTTTTAATTTTTTATTTTCAGACAATTATGAAAGTTCAGGCACTCACACAAAATCAACTTCTCTCTCCAAAATTCAAGGACATGTTCAGATTTGCTTGGACATCTGCAGGATTTGACGGTGTACACACGGGAAAATTTGAAAAAACATATGTTTTGACAGAGCACTGGGGAAACTGTGCGACTGTGAAACTGTTGCATTCATTTGTTGCAGTTTATGTGACAAACTCTTATATTTTCATCACTTTTTTGGGAGTGATTATCACATCCACAAGAAAACCTAAATCGGGGAAGGTAGAAGAATGTTTTTACCCATTCGCCAAGTGCACAAGTTTGGTGGGTCGACAACATATTCCTGTCATGTGACGCACATGCCGTCACCAGTGTCGTATAGAATATATCAGACGTGTTTTCCTGTGGAGGAATCGGTTGACCTACGACCTTACGATCATATGTTTTCGGTTCCCATTGGAGAGGCACGTCCTTTGGTCAACTAACCGCACGGTTTTGCGGTGCGGTCGCAAAACACACACTAAACTTATTACAGTGAACAGAGACGTCAATGAACGAACGGACAGATTATAACTTTGCGAAAATAAAGTGATCTTTTCACTCGAGGGAAGATTTGAACCAAGGCCCTCTCTTCCGCAGCTGCTCACGCTAACCACGGGACCACGGCGCTCCCGAGCTCACCCTATCCTTGATGTTGCCTATCTTGCTCATGGACTACTCAGTTTGTATATTTTGCCTATTTTTTTCTTAGTTCCACACAACTTCTTCCTGTTTTCTCGATTGGCCTGTGTTCAGTGTTTCAAGGGCTATCCACTGTGCCAACTTATAACTAAATCTGAGGGGGGTGCGATAGGGAGATTCCCTTGTAAGAGACACTCTCATACGCGGCACTGGTCGTTCCCGTAGCAGTCCAGTCGGGGTGCTGGTGTAGAACCAGACTGGTTTGTCGGTCTGCTCTGTGGGATGTTGGCCGTGAGCCCGTGATACGACGTGTGTGTGAGCAGGTCAGGGCTGTCTGAAGGACGAAACCGAGCAGCCACCTGCAGCTCCGTAAACACGGCGCAGCCGCCAACTCCTCGCTCAGAAGACGGATCACAACAACATACAAACGAATCGTATATTTTTGAGAGGTCATCAGTCCGTAATTCCGTGACTAGGTTAGGTATTGCTTCCGTTTCACACACATTTATAACTGCTCAAACTGACACCAGAAGTGTATCAGTCAGTCAGTGTACATCCTAAAGGGTTCTGAAAAAGATGTTATTTGTATAGGCGCATCAGTCAAAAACTGATGTGCCCTTTTAAAACCAAAGAGGCATTAGTCATCACTCATGCCCCTTCGGGAAAAACTTAGATAGCACCGCTGGTGAAGCTCTTTCGCACCGAAGCGCAAATAAACTGGTATAGGCATGCGTATTCAAATATACATATATTTAAACAGGCAGAATGCGGCGCTGCGGTCGGCAATGCCTACATAGACGACTGTCTGGCGCAGTTGTTAGATCGGTTACCTCTGCTACAATGGCAGGTTATCAAGATGTGAGTTTGAAAGTGGTGTAAGTCGGCGCACGAGCGGTGGGACACAGCATCTCCGAGGTGGCGATGAAGTGGGGATTTTCCCGTACGACCATTTCACGAGTGTACCGTGAATATCAGGAATCCCGTAAAGCATCAAATCTCCGTCATCGCTGTGCCCGGAAAAAGATCCTGCAATGGTAGGACGACTGAAGAGAATCGTTCAACGTGACAGAACTACACCCTTTCAGCAATTTTCTGCAGATTTTCACTGCTGTGCCATAGTGTCGGCGTGCGAACCATTCAACGAAACATCATCGATATGGGCTTTCGTATATAACAGTGCCAATTAAGACGCCCATAAAAAGTTAGACAAATTAGTTTTCTTTAGTTTCCCACAAATGTGCGTAGGTTGGCTTATGTCATCAAAAATATGCTAGTCAGAAACTTCATTCTGACCGGATCGAATTCTTAAAACAGCTTTATGCTCGCGACCATTTTTGTACAACGAAAACCACCATACCATGGGTTACGCAGACTAGCTTTGTTCGTTCATGAATGTCAAATAGCCAAAAACAAAGGCGCCACGTAGATGAGGGGGTTTCTTGCTTTCCAGAAAATAGATATACACTCCTGGAAATTGAAATAAGAACACCGTGAATTCATTGTCCCAGGAAGGGGAAACTTTATTGACACATTCCTGGGGTCAGATACATCACATGATCACACTGACAGAACCACAGGCACATAGACATAGGCAACAGAGCATGCACAATGTCGGCACTAGTACAGTGTATATCCACCTTTCGCAGCAATGCAGGCTGCTATTCTCCCATGGAGACGATCGTAGAGATGCTGGATGTAGTCCTGTGGAACGGCTTGCCATGCCATTTCCACCTGGCGCCTCAGTTGGACCAGCGTTCGTGCTGGACGTGCAGACCGCGTGAGACGACGCTTCATCCAGTCCCAAACATGCTCAATGGGGGACAGATCCGGAGATCTTGCTGGCCAGGGTAGTTGACTTACACATTCTAGAGCACGTTGGGTGGCACGGGATACATGCGGATGTGCATTGTCCTGTTGGAACAGCAAGTTCCCTTGCCGGTCTAGGAATGGTAGAACGATGGGTTCGATGACGGTTTGGATGTACCGTGCACTATTCAGTGTCCCCTCGACGATCACCAGTGGTGTACGGCCAGTGTAGGAGATCGCTCCCCACACCATGATGCCGGGTGTTGGCCCTGTGTGCCTCGGTCGTATGCAGTCCTGATTGTGGCGCTCACCTGCACGGCGCCAAACACGCATACGACCATCATTGGCACCAAGGCAGAAGCGACTCTCATCGCTGAAGGCGACACGTCTCCATTCGTCCCTCCATTCACGCCTGTCGCGACACCACTGGAGGCGAGCTGCACGATTTTGGGGCGTGAGCAGAAGACGGCCTAACGGTGTGCGGGACCGTAGCCCAGCTTCATGGAGACGGTTGCGAATGGTCCTCGCCGATACCCCAGGAGCAACAGTGTCCCTAATTTGCTGGGAAGTGGCGGTGCGGTCCCCTACGGCACTGCGTAGGATCCTACGGTCTTGGCGTGCATCCGTGCGTCGCTGCGGTCCGGTCCCAGGTCGACGGGCACGTGCACCTTCCGCCGACCACTGGCGACAACATCGATGTACTGTGGAGACCTCACGCCCCACGTGTTGAGCAATTCGGCGGTACATCCACCCGGCCTCCCGCATGCCCACTATACGCCCTCGCTCAAAGTCCGTCAACTGCACATACGGTTCACGTCCACGCTGTCGCGGCATGCTACCAGTGTTAAAGACTGCGATGGAGCTCCGTATGCCACGGCAAACTGGCTGACACTGACGGCGGCGGTGCACAAATGCTGCGCAGCTAGCGCCATTCGACGGCCAACACCGCGGTTCCTGGTGTGTCCGCTGTGCCGTGCGTGTGATCATTGCTTGTACAGCCCTCTCGCAGTGTCCGGAGCAAGTATGGTGGGTCTGACACACCGGTGTCAATGTGTTCTTTTTTCCATTTCCAGGAGTGTAGTTCCGCACGGTCGCCTAGTAAACAAAATACGGGCGTACGAATATCTGCTGCCTCGTGACTGCGTTAGACTTCCCGGCAGGTACAAACACACAGCCTCTGTTTTGAGGCTTGATTGATTTGGAAAAGTCTTTAGATAATTTTTTAAAGAGTAAACTGCCGTTGATTGTATTATATTTATCTTTTGTACTATCCAGATTTCGCCTTTTATGCCACCATCAAGTAAAATGCTAAATGTAATAATACAGTCAAATGCCGGTTTACTCTTCGAAAAGGTATTGCATGAATGTGCCTCAACGCCATCGAAACCTTCCAGTAGATACGCGATTTTTAATGTACGATAAGTTGAATTATCTAGACAGGAAAAATAACCTGTCTCCTGTATATACAAATTTAGGGCGCAATCAACGAATGTAAAGATATGGTGAAGGGACAATAATACATCAGCGAAGTAAAAATATGAGTTGAAAGTGATGAGGCGGTGTCAGCTGAATTTGAGAACTTCCGAAATTCCGTAGAACAAGTGACGAGGCGGTGTCAACTGAATTTGAAAACTTCCGAAATTCCGTAGAACATATGAATAGGGTATTTCCAGAAAGGTGTGTGAAAATGTGACCCGAAATTCTTGTATGTAGTAAAGTTTCAACACGACGAAACCTACCTTCGAATGGAGAGATGCTGAAGCAAGTGACAAGTTTGAAGTGCCTGGTTAACCAGATAACAGGATAGTCGTGTTTGCCAGGCGAGTAAATGCAGAATTGCTGAACCGAAAACGGCGAGCAAGGAAACTGGCTACTACCAACGTTAAAGAACATTATTTTAAGCAGCAAGATACAGTACCTAAAAACTCTGAAGCTTTGCCCAATATGGCTTGGAGACAAGGACAGTACGCAAGCCAAGACTGAAAACAAAACAGGCTTTTGAGGCGTTGGAAAAGCGTCCTAAAGATGTCACGGGCAGAGAGAATGAGCTGTGAAATCTTAAACAACATGCGAAACACGCAGATGGCTGTCAGGGAACGGAGGCGCCGATGGATTGTGAGCTCGACGGGTATGTGGGCATTTCCCTTTATTGCAAAATTAATAGAAGGTAGAACGCGCGAGGAAAAGTACATGGGGCAGATGAAGTAAGATCTGAAACTAAAGTGCTCTAAAGTAAAGAACCCTAAAAAGTTTTGGTCATATGTAAAATCGGTAAGCGGATCTAAATCCCCTATTCAGTCACTCGTTGACCACGATGGCACCGAAACAGAGGACGACCGAAGAAAGGCAGAAATACTGAATTCAGTGTTCCGAAACTGTTTCACTGCGCAAAATCGTAACACGGTCCCTGACTTCAGCCGTCGCACGGACGCCAAAATGGAAAATATTGAAATAAACGATATCGGAATTGAAAAACAACTGCTATCACTTAGTGGCGGAAAAGCATCCGGACCAGACGAGATACCCTTAAGATTCTACAGTGATTATGCTAAAGAACTTGCCCCCTTTCTATCAGCAATTTATCGTAGATCGCTGGAAGAACGTAAAGTACCTAGCGACTGGAAGAAAGCGCAGGTCGTTCCCATTTTCAAGAAGGGTCATAAATCAGATGCGAATAATTATAGGCCTATTTCGCTTACGTCAATCTGTTGTAGAATAATGGAACATATTTTGTGTTCTCGTATTATGACGTTCTTAGATAATACAAATCTCCTTCATCATAACCAACATGGATTCCGCAAACAGAGATCATGTGAAACTCAGCTCGCCCTATTTGCCCAAGAAATTCACAGTGCCGTAGACACTGGCGAGCAGATTGATGCCGTATTCCTGGACTTCAGGAAGGCATTTGATACGGTTCCGCACTTACGTTTAGTGAAAAAAATACGAGCTTACGGAATATCGGACCAGGTTTGTGATTGGATTCAGGATTTCCTAGAAGAAAGAACACATGTCATTCTTAACGGTTCAAAATCTGCAGATGTAGAGGTAATTTCGGGAGTACCGCAAGGAAGCGTGATAGGACCTTTATTGTTTACAATATACATAAATGACTTAGTTGACAACATCGGTAGCTCCGTGAGGCTATTTGCAGATGACACGGTTGTCTACAAAAAAGTAGCAACATCAGAAGACTCGTACGTACTCCAGGAAGACCTGCAGAGGATTAATGCATGGTGCGACAGCTGGCAGCTTTCCCTAAACGTAGATAAATGTAATATAATGCGCATACATAGGGGCAGAAATCCATTCCAGTACGATTATGCCATAGGTGGTAAATCATTGGAAGCGGTAACGACCGTAAAATACTTAGGAGTTACTATCCGGAGCGATCTGAAGTGGAATGATCACATAAAACAAATAGTGGGAAAAGCAGGCGCCAGGTTGAGATTCATAGGAAGAATTCTAAGAAAATGTGACTCATCGACGAAAGAAGTAGCTTACAAAACGCTTGTTCGTCCGATTCTTGAGTATTGCTCATCAGTATGGGACCCTTACCAGGTTGGATTAATAGAAGAGATAGACATGATCCAGCGAAAAGCAGCGCGATTCGTCATGGGGACATTTAGTCAGCGCGAGAGCGTTACGGAGATGCTGAACAAGCTCCAGTGGCGGACACTTCAAGAAAGGCGTTACGCAATACGGAGAGGTTTATTGTCGAAATTACGAGAGAGCACATTCCGGGAAGAGATGGGCAACATATTACTACCGCCCACATATATCTCACGTAATGATCACAACGAAAAGATCCGAGAAATTAGAGCAAATACGGAGACTTACAAGCAGTCGTTCTTCCCACGCACAATTCGTGAATGGAACAGGGAAGGGGGGATCAGATAGTGGTACAATAAGTACCCTCCGCCACACACCGTAAGGTGGCTCGCGGAGTATAAATGTAGATGTAAAGTAAAGGCAGTCGTGAAAAGTTAAGAGAGAGTGGTTGCGCACACATTGGGAAAAAATCGAAAGAAGAAATGAAATTACGCAGTATTTTGAAAATGTATGTAATGTTGACCGTATTTTCATTAGTTGTTTGGCAGACAGTTTATTTCAGCCGAGTGTCCGTACAGAGCAGGACAAACCAACCCCCTCTGTCCACGCCGGGTATCGGCAGACTGTGTGAACAGCTGCTGGTCGGAGCGGGTCAGGTCTGTGGCGCAGTGCAGCATTCGAACATAGACACGCGACACACGGGACAGATATAGACTCCTCCCCCAGGAGGCGCGGGCAGGGGAGGGGGGCAGCCGACGGCGGGAGAGCGCGGCCGGAAGTGGCGTCACACCTGCCCGGGAATCCCCGGTCTTCGCATTCCTCTGTGTAGCTCCGGGTTACTCTCGTTTCCAACTGCGCTTCAGCTTACAGTGTCCCGCCACTTCCAGAATATACGTTTTTGTTGTTGTCTCCAGTCCTGAGACTGGTTTGATGCAGCTGTCCATACTACTCTACCCTGTGCAAGCTTCATCATCTCCCAGTAACTACTGCAGCTTACATCCTTCCGAATCCGCTCAGTGTATTAATCTCTTGGTCTCCCTCTACGATTTTTATCCTCCACGCTGCCCTCCAATGCTAAATTGGTGATCCCTTGATGCCTGAGAACATGTCCTACCAACTGATCCCTTCTTCTAGTCAAGTTGTGCCACAAACTCCTCTTCTCCCCAATTCTATTCAATACCTCCTCATTAGTTATGTGCTCTACCCATCTAATCTTCAACATTCTTCTGTAGCACCACATTTCGAAAGCTTCTATTCTCTTCTGGTCCAAACTAGTTATCGTCCATGTTTCACATCCATAGATGGCTACACTCCATACAAATACTTTCAGAAACGTCTTCCTGACACTTAAATCTATACTCGATGTTAACAAATTTCTCTTCTTCAGAAAGGCTTTCCTTGCCATTGCCAGTCTACATTTTGTATCTTCTCTACTTCGACCATCATCAGTTATTTTGCCCCCCAAATAGCAAAACTACTTTACTACTTTAAGTGTCTCATTTCCTAATCTAATTCCCTCAGCATCACCCGACTTAATTCGGCTACATTCCATTATCCTCTTTTTGCTTTTGTTGACGTTCATCTCATACCCTCCTTTCAAGACACTGTCCATTCCGTTCAGCTCCTCTTCCAGGTTCTTTGCTGTCTCTGAGAGAATTAAAATGTCATCGGCGAACCTCAACGTTTTTATTTCTTCTCCATGGATTTTAATTACTACTCCGAATTTTTCTTTTCTTTACTACTTGCTCATAATACAAATTGAACAACATCGGGGAAAGGCTACAACCCTGTCTCACTCCCTTCCCAACCACTGCTTCCCTTTCATGCCCCTCGACTCTTATAACTGCCATCTGGTTTCTGTACAAATTGTAAATAGCCTTTCGCTCCCTGTATTTTAGCCCTGCCGCCTTCAGAATTTGAAAGAGTATTCCAGTCAACATTGTCAAAAGCTTTCTCTAAGTCTACAAATGCTAGGAACGTAGGTTTGCTTTTCCTTAATCTATTTTCTAAGATAAGTCGTAGCATCAATATTGCGTCACGTGTTCCAACATTTCTACGGAATCCAAACTGATCTTCCCCAAAGTCGGCTTCGACCAGTTTTTCGATTTGTCTGTATAAAGAATTCGTGTTAGTATTTTGCAGATGTGGCTTATTAAATTGATAGTTCGACAATTTTCACATCTGTCAACACTTGCTTTCTTTGGGATTGGAATTATATTCTTCTTGAGAGTATATGTTGACTTAGGGAATGCCCATGGAAATATCTTTACAACAGTGAGGAAACATCGTGCACAGCCAGTATCTTCTGTTCTGACACAGGGTGATTTGGTTTCCTCGTAAGCGCCTGCGTGCTGGGGTCATAAAATCTCACCAGACAATGAGTCGGCCGCCACTAGAGAGATCATAAGTATCATCTAACATCGTGTAATTCCGCTCTTGGATTTAACTACCTGGATCAATTACGATGTGAATCCGTAAGGTTGTGCAGGTACGTTACGCGTATGTTAAGCCACTCGCTGCTGCTCTTCCATTGCATTCAACGGACCCAGGTACGAGATGTATATCTGCAGATTATGAGTCAATAAACCTGGTCCTGTTGCTGTCTGTCGCTGTTAACGTACAGCTAAAACCGGCCGAGAAACACACAGGCTCGCCCAGGATTCAATGCAGTCGGCAAGGCGAAGAATGAAAGTAACGGTACTGCTGTCAAGAGCGACTACTGTGAGCGAAACAAACGTTTCCAAACACAAGATTCACACCACGTGCTGTCCACGTATCCGCTGGTGTGCAGATTTTCAGTACAAGACAGATAAAAAGTAAATCGGAATGAGAATTCAAAATCCATTTCTTTGACTTCAGTTGCTGGAGACCACAGGTCCCTTGTATCAAAATATCCGTAAAAAAAAAGCTGAAAAACCTCCGAAATATCGAAGATCGTTTTGATTCACTCATTTTAAGATGCAAGGGTGCGCTCTGTGATACTACATTACCGGTGATAAACTTCTTTGGTAAGATCGCTACCGCCAGGTAACATTTATTCTCGATGACCGTTTTGGTACTGCGTTTTACCATCCTCAGATCTCGACAGATAGGTTACTGCATATGTGGTAAAATAGCAGTCAAAGTACTTTGGTGAATTGGCAGGTACGTGACAGACTAGAAGGCTGTCAAAATTAAAATAACTCTATTTATACACACGAACATTTATGTTGTGAATAATTGTGTGTATAATTTTTTGGCGTGCCGATGCATCAGTCTGATAGTCTGTCACGTACCTGCCAATTCACGAGAGTACTTTAATTGCTATTTTAAGACATATGCAATAACTGGTTCGTCGAGATCCGAAAATAACTTTCATTACCGATACCGGTCATAGAGAGTAAAGGGTATTAGTAGCGATCTCGGCAAAGTAGTTTATCTTCACCAATGGAAGACCGGAGTATTAGCGCCAGTGTGTAGACAAATGCATATGTGCTTGGCCAGAAAGTCTTTCTCGGAACACACTCCTGTACAAAGTTTAAATCTTTTAATATGAAATCCGATAAGGAACGTCAGCTATCACCTGTGCTAACCCAAACGCTACGCATTCCTTGTGGATACGTAGTTTTTATTTATTTTTGCACGTAGCTCCGTTCATTCCATTCCCTTGATGATCCTGTGCTTTACCGCCAGTGTTGGTACCTGCCTTTGCTGCACAGAGAATCTGTCAACATACTTCCAGTTGTGCGTGAATATATTCTCGTATAATCCACGCAATATAAAGGCTTCCTGGCTACGAAAACTCGGCTAAATTAAAAATTAATAAAATAGTATAGATCAGAAAGATCTGGAAGTTGGAAATGTGGAACTATTACTACCGAAATAGTCTGAAATTTATACTCATTTCATTGCTCTGCTGTTGATCTTAAATTACTTCTTTGTGAATTCTGTAACTGCCTTTGTTTGAGACTGTGCACTAACTTTAATGGACGGAGTGCATTGTACGGAAGGAGCGTTTCGACAGGGCAGTAGCAGGGAAAACACCGGATGAAGGTGATTGGTCGCTTTGAGGGGGTGGGTTTCTTTGAAACTAGCGGAAGAACGCTGTGTGTGTGTGTGTGTGTGTGTGTGTGTGTGTGTGTGTGTGTGTGTGTCCGGGCCAACTCAGGAAATACGGTGGTCGCTGCCGCTGTTTGTTAAACTGCAGCAGTGGCAGTTCTCTCGACACCCCATAAGGGGGGCGGGCTGTCCATTAATCTAAGATGGTGCCGGCCGGCGGTGTAGACGCGACTTCCGTGATAAACGACATACCCCCAACCACCGCTTCGGAGAGCAGTAGCAGGCAGTTAGAGAGTAAATAGAGAGTACGAAGTTTGTTTGGTCAGAGGTGACAGTGAATGATTCTGTTCACCTCGTGCGCTTCCCATAAATCCAAATAGATTGCTGCATTTATAACATTTTGTTCGTCATATCTAAAGTTTTGCGTAAGAAAAGTTGGTTCGGATGTGACATAACACACACTTTCTCCTATTATCTTGTCGGACCGTCTTTTGTCCGGCCTAGTGCGCCAAGTCATACGTGGTATGAACCCAAAGTCGTCGTCGGAAGTCCCCTATAGAGACAATGAGCCGTACTGACTCAGCAGCGTCTCCGATTGCGAAAGTGCAGTTGGTGCAGGATTTTGTGGACGATTATGTCCCATAAATTTTCGGTGGGATTCATGTGAGGCGATCTGGACGGCCAAATAATTCTAAATTGTCGCCCAGTGACACGCCACATTGTAATCCATCGTCGTTTGGGAACATGAAGTCCATGAATGGCCGCGTATCGTGTCAAAAGTAGCCGACCATGACATGATCGATTAAGTTGGACCAGAGAACCCAGTCCGTTATGGGGCCACCACCAGCTTTCGTAATGCCTTGTTCACAAACACGGTTTTTTTTTAAATTTATTTATGAGCACAACATCGTTGCAGCAATACATGAACAGAAAATGTAATTGCGAATAGCTGGTCAATATTTCACATGATCGAAATCCTTTAATAACAGAAATAAGTACAACTGAAATGTGTGAAAAGTTATTCACAGAGAGCTTTTAGTAACAATTCTAAAAAAAAAAGTAGGAGTTTTGAAATGTAAACAAAAATTGAAATAAGTGTGTCATGTAAGAAACTAAGAGAAAATGGAAAGCTCTGATGAGAAAAGTGAAACAAAAGGGATACTTCTAGCGAAAGTATTCGCTGAAACTGAAGCCTCCTCTGATATCCGTATAATAATGCGTCCGATAAAGTGTTGGCAAAATGTTCACTGTACTGCGGTGAACTTTGCAATCTTTGGTGACGTTCCCACAGGTAGGTCATGTACTGCACGGCGTCACTGAGTTGTAGCTTAAAAATGGCGTAGGCAGTGTGTCCCAGTAGCCAGGTCACGGCACTGCACTTCGTTTTTGGGTGCAGTTTAAGATCAGGAAGGATAATCCACATCGGTGTCACACTGGAAGGTGCAGTGTGGTTGATAAGCCCCACCACCAATCGGCACAACTCCCGTACTCCCCACACGTAGCGGCAGCTCCACACTGGCTGCACTCGTTCGTCTGGCTGAGGTGAATGTCGGCTAGACGCTGCTCAGTTGGAAAGCTGCTACTGACGACTCGCTACCACAACGGACTGATGTCCGACGGCAGGAATGGGTTATTAGTATTAGCCCATACCTGCTTCCAGACGACCGTTGGCATCCGTATTTCCAGTTTGTGCGCTGGTGCACAGCCTAGGAGAGCTTCATAGATCCGTCGAGCCGACGTATTCCGATCTGTAGCAGCCACCAAGACGTAACTGCGTGCGACATAAAATTCCCTGATATAAGACATCTTGAAGGGGATGCCCACTACGGAAACTGGAGCGCATTGTGACTGAGAATGATATCGATCCAATATGGCTGCCGTTGTCCCGTTCGGATGGTCGGTCTGCAGCGTCGCTGTTCGGTGAATGAGGAGTGCCATGCAGTTCCGCCGGAAGTCGATCAGTCCACGTCTGCCCCTAGTGACCGATCGAGGACGCACTTGGTGGCTCTCACTTTGAAGATGGAGTGTGCCACAGCATCCTGTAAACTGCTTTCATAATCGAATTTCCCAAGTTTCGGGGCAGCCAGCAGCTGGCCGACATACAAAGTCTTGGCGAGGATCGTCGTGTTAACGACCGACCCCGCCTGGCGACACCTGCAGTCCCAGCAGTTTGTGCTCCTGGACGATCTCGAACGACCGGCGTTCGTCAGGAAGGTGCAGTCCGAGTGGAAGCAGGACACTTTTACGTTGGTTAATTGCAGCTCCAGATGCACGTTCATAGACGCTCAAACCTCAGCGTGTGGATTCTATGTTGTGGCTTCGTGGGCTCTGCACCACACTCGAACCCTCGCATCAGCTCTTACCAACTGAAATCGGGAGTCTTCTGACCAGGTTACGGTTTTCCAGTCGTCCAAGGTCCAGCTGGTACGGTCAGGAGCCCAGCAGAGGCGCTGAGGGCGGTGTCGTGCTGTCAGCAAATGCACGTCTGCTGCCACAGCAAATTAACGCCAAATTTGTCCTCAATGTCCTAACGAATACGTTCGCCGTACGTCCCTCACTGATTTCTCGCGTTATTTCACGCAGTGTTGCTTGTCTGTTACCACTGACAGTTCCACGCAAACGCCGCTGCTCTCGGTCCTTCAGTGAAAGCAGTCAGTCACTACGTGGTCCGTGGTGAAATCTGGTATTCTCGGCACACTCTTGACATTGCGGATCTCAGAATACTGAATTCACTAACGATTTCCAAAATGGAATGTCCCACACACCTAGCTCAAACTGCCATTCCGCGTTAAGTCTGTCAATCATCCGTCCGAGCTGTCATAGTTTTTGGCAGTAGCAGTAGTGTGAGAGTTGCTTGTGGTGAGGCGATAGGTGTGCGCATCATGACAAGATGACGCAGCATTCTATTTGCGTATCGTGAAAGTGGCAACGCTGATTCAAACGTCGTTCAGTACAATATCTTTCTAAACAGAGTGGAAATACATCTACATTATTCCAAGTGTCTGTTTCTTATACAGCTTCAGAATCACCTCATTCATATCAAGCTGTGGCCCTGCGCTGTAAACAACAAACGACTACAAGCTAAGTACATGGTGATTGTAATTAAACTTTCGCTGCTATAGCCAGTGCAGACAGAAAACTATTCGTTGTTGTTGTTGTTGTTGTTGTTGTTGTCTTCAGTCCTGAGACTGGTTTGATGCAGCTCTCCATGCTACTCTATCCTGTGCAAGCTTCATCATTTCCCAGTACCTACTGCAACCTACATCCTTCTGAATCTGCTTAGTGTATTCATCTCTTGGTCTCCCTCTACGATTTTTATCCCCCACGCTTCTCTCCAATTCGTGATCCCTTGATGCCTCAGAATATGCCCTACCAACCGATCCCTTCTTCTAGTCAAGTTGTGGCACAAACTCCTCTTCTCCCCTGTTCTATTCAACACCTCCTCATTAGTTATGTGATCTACCCATCTAATCTTCAGCATTCTTCTGTAGCACCACATTTCGAAAGCTCCTACTCTCTCCTTGTCCAAACTATTTATCGTCCATGTTTCACTTCCATACATTGCTACACTCCATACAAATACTTTCAGAAACTACTTGCTGACACTTAAATCTATACTCGATGTTAACAAATTTCTCTTCTTCAGAAACGCTTTCCTTGCCATTGCCACTCTACATTTTATTTCCTCTCCACTTCGACCATCATCAGTTATTTTGCTCCCTAAATAGCAAAACTCCTTTACTACCTTAAGTGTCTCATTTCCTAATCGAATTCCCTCAGCATCACCCGACTTAATTCGACTACATTCCATTATCGTCGTTTTGCTTTTGTTGATGTTCGTGTTGTATCCTCCTTTCAAGACACTGTCGATTCCGTTCAGCTGCTCTTCAAAGTCCTATGCTGTCTCTGACAGAATTACAATGTCATCGGCGAACCTCAAAGTTTTTATTTCTTCTCCATGGATTTTAATTCCTACTCCGAATTTTTCTTTTGTTTCTTTCACTGCTTGCTGAATATACAGATTGAATAACATCGGGGGGAGGCTACAACCCTGTCTCACTCCCTTCCCAACCACTGCTTCCCTTTCATGCCCCTCTACTCTTATAACTGCCATCTGGTTCCTGTACAAAATGTAAATAGCCTTTCGCTCCCTGTATTTTACCCCTGCCACCTTCAGAATTTGAAAGGGTATTCCAGTCAACATTGTCAAAAGCTTTCTCTAAGTCTACAATGAAGCTATTCACTCAGAAATCGGAGGTGCCCCACGTTAGGTGCTTAGGTGGACGGAAGATAAGTCTGTGTGTGTGTGTGTGTGTGTGTGTGTGTGTGTGTGTGTGTAAATACCACTTAAAAATTGTCGCTACCACAGCCACTGCAGATAGAAAACTATTCACCGTATGAGTATCCAATTTTATAGGAATGGTGCTCAGAGCTCCCGTTCCACGATTTACGCTGTTAGTGGCGTTAGTGTCATGACGTGCCGTTAGGTGCCGGCGCTGGTGCAGCGACGTAGGGTTGAAACACGGGCATCAGTGTGCATTAGAGCTGCGGTGGGTCAACGTGGATTTGGGCGAGGTGAGAAGGGCTTCAGTCGTAATCCAAACAGCAGTAGTGCTTCGGCGTATACCGACGCATTAGAGGAACACGGAGAGGTTCTGTTTCCGCACCGTTCTTCAACAACATGATTCAGAGGTTCGAGGTAAGTGGCATTTTGGAGAGGCCGACGGTCAGTTGCGCTACAGATTGGTTTCTTTGCCCTGGCTGAGAATGTTGGCCGTAGTGTGCGATCTTCAAGAAGTGCCCAAGCTGTGTCGCGACGGCTAGACATTCCCTGGTGCACTGTGTTCGGAAAGTGTTGCACACAGCTGTGAAATGGTATCTGTATCTAGAGTTTCGTGGATTAGCATAGTCCGTCACCTGCGACATAAAAATGGTACGCGTTTAACAAAGGTTACCCTCTCACGTGTAAATTAAAATGTTTCGTCCAATGGCTAACTCTCTCTCTTTCGCGTGTCCTTCGAAACGTTTCCACAAAGTTGCATTATCCTAGTGTCACTCGTTTTTCGTGAGGCCTCTCAAGTAGCGACAGTTTAATTATAACCACCTTGTGTATCTGAGGGAGCTATAGATTTGCGATTCTATATTACTAATGCGGCTAGAGTTAGTACCAGTCATAATAAAGAAAAGATATGTATCAAGTGGATGGTTAAAGATAGTTTTGAAACGGGATCCACGTACGTGATGGGGAAAAAGGTCTACGCATCGGGAGCTGGGGGACGCAAGAGTGGAAGGCAACTGAAAGATGGCTTGGGAACGGGATAAGTACAGGCCATAACGCCGCGTGATGTTCGTCCAGAAAGGCAGAAAGAAGCAGACGTGTATTTGGCTGTCTAGGCACGTCTGCGCTGGCGGGTAGAAAATATCTGGGGCCGCCTCTGCCCTCACCTCCCCCCTCCCGCACGAGAGTTTTACGACGCAGCGGAGGGGTTCTCCCCTCCCCACCCCTCCTGAGGTACGCCGATCGATACCGGCCCGCAGGCGTGCTATCTGTAGCTCCGCAATGTCAGACACACACACCAGCTTTTATTCCAGCGCCGTCACTAAAGACTCGCGCGGTCCAGTACAACACTGCTCATTGTGAAGATAACGCGCCTTGCAGCAAGAAGCGATTGCTTAAGTGCTATATCGTCCTCAGCCACCTGTGAGTGCGCTGTGAATGTTTTTCACGCTCCAGAGCATACTAAAACATATGCATACCAAGAACAGGCGTCTGCAGGTGGAGCAACTGTTCAAGTTTTCGAAAACAGCCAAAAGTCGTACTTAGAATGTTTTCTCATGAGTGTTTCGCTCTTCAAAGAGCATCATCAGAATATCTTAAGCGCTGTCAATCTCATTATTTTCTACTGTACAGGGTTATTACAAATGATTGAAGCGATTTCACAGCTCTACAATAACTTTATTATTTGAGATATTTTGCACACACATACAAAAACTCAGTTTTTTTTAGGCATTCACAAATGTTCGATATGTGCCCCTTTAGTGATTCAGCAGACATCAAGCCGATAATCAAGTTCCTCCCACACTCGGCGCAGCATGTCCCCATCAATGAGTTCGAAAGCATCGTTGATTCGAGCTCGCAGTTCTGGCACGTTTCTTGGTAGAGGAGGTTTAAACACTGAATCTTTCACATAACCCCACAGAAAGAAATCGCATGGGGTTAAGTCGGGAGAGCGTGGAGGCCATGACATGAATTGCAGATCGTGATCTCCACCACGACCGATCCATCGGTTTTCCAATCTCCTGTTTAAGAAATGCCGAACATCATGATGGAAGTGCGGTGAAGCACCATCCTGTTGAAAGATGAAGTCGGCGCTGTCGGTCTCCAGTTGTGGCATGAGCCAATTTTCCAGCATGTCCATATACACGTGTCCTGTAACGTTTTTTTTTTCGCAAAAGAAAAAGGGGCCGTAAACTTTAAACTGTGAGATTGCACAAAACACGTTAACTTTCGGTGAATTGCGAATTTGCTGCACGAATGCGTGAGGATTCTCTACCGCCCAGATTCGCACATTGTGTCTGTTCACTTCACCATTAAGAAAAATGTTGCTTCATCACTGAAAACAAGTTCCGCACTGAACGCATCCTCTTCCATGAGCTGTTGCAACCGCGCCGAAAATTCAAAGCGTTTGACTTTGTCATCGGGTGTCAGGGCTTGTAGCAACTGTAAACGGTAAGGCTTCTGCTTTAGCCTTTTCCGTAAGATTTTCCAAACCGTCGGCTGTGGTACGTTTAGCTCCCTGCTTGCTTTATTCGTCGACTTCCGCGGGCTACACGTGAAACTTGCCCGCACGCGTTCAACCGTTTCTTCGCTCACTGCAGGCCGACCCGTTGATTTCCCCTTACAGAGGCATCCAGGAGCTTTAAACTGCGCATACCATCGCCGAATGGAGTTAGCAGTTGGTGGATCTTTGTTGAACTTCGTCCTGAAGTGTGTCTTGCAATGTTATGACTGACTGATGTGAGTGCATTTCAAGCACGACATACGCTTTCTCGGCTCCTGTCGCCATTTTGTCTCACTGCGCTCTCGAGCGCTCTGGCGTCAGAAACCTGAAGTGCGGCTTCAGCCGAACAAAACTTTATGAGTTTTTCTACGTATCTGTAGTGTGTCGTGACCATATGTCAATGAATGGAGCTACAGTGAATTTATGAAATCGCTTCAATCATTTGTAATAGCCCTGTACTTTAAACGTAAGTTTAAGTGCTGTGATACAGCCAAATTAATCTTTAGAGCTGTCAGCAAACTGTAAAGGCAGTCTTTTATGCTGCCAGCCAACTTCAAACTATAGATTCTGATGCTCTTTCTCATTTGAAGAATAATAGGAAGTACAAAGTGCATCGTGTGGCTGTTTCCGAAAACTTAGTACAATGTGCGTAATAAAATATTCCTGGCTCTTGTTCTGTTGTTTGTATCGGACCTTCATAGAAGCTACAACCGCCCCTCTCGTCCCGATGAGGTCTTCCGCAAATGGGGCGTCAACTTTTTCTCCAAGAAATTAAATGGACTGTGGCAGTAAGCCCTGAATATTTTCTTAAATGTCATATTTCTGACCGTAAAAGTTAACATTTTACAGAGTCCAGTATTCAACAGTCGTCTTAAATAAAACTGTCATAACACACCATAGCTTGGTGTCGTAGATAACAGCGCCAGGGTGTTACAGTGTTCCTAGACTAAGTACCAGACGGTTTTCGATAGAGTTCAGAGCTGTCGATTATGGAACAGAGTGAGAGCTTACCGACAATCGCACCAGATTCGTAATTTCGACACGGAACTTCTTTTCCTATGCAACTTAAAGTCTTGTTCTTAACTAGATGGAAACGACAAACGTAAAGCTGATTTCGGGGTATTTGGAGGAAGTATTTCAGAGCCGATACACAGCGTACGGTAAGTATGAATGATGCACCGGAGGACGTCGTAACCTCCATGCAGCTTCTGCGGACCATGTACTGGAGGAATGCAACTCCAGACGACAGCATCGAAATGCAGCAAGACTCGCAGAGCATCGATAATTGGTGCAGGGGTTTGTAGTTAGCCCTCGCGGTGCGGTATAAGCCGAGCGGTCTAAGGCGCTGCAGCGGAGGTTCGAGTCCTCCCTGGGGCATGGGTGTGTGTGTTTGTCCTCAGGATAATTTAGGTTAAGTAGTGTGTAAGCTTAGGGACTGATGACCTTGGCAGTTCAGTGCCATAAGATCACACACACACACACACACACACACACACACACACACACACGTGTAAGTAGTAAGGCGTACTATGACGATTTCGAGAAAATAACAAGACTAGTATTACACGTCGATGATCTATCGGTGCACTGCGACTCTTGAGCACGAGCTGCCGGCGGTCATGTGATTAGCCTTGAGGCTCCGTAATCGATGTATCGCTAGATCGAGTCCCGCTCATGTTTTTTAATTAATATTTTGTCAATACTTGTCACTATTTCATACTTGAAACGTGATATCACGAAGACACGTGCCTTTCCATGAACTTTTATTGTATTTCCAATGTTACTAGTATTTCGTTGTTTGCTACTTATGTTATGACAACGAATATTATATTCGTAATCATCGACAAGTAAACGACCAAATGCATAGAATTCACTTCAAAATACATGCCTGTCGTGATTTCCAATATCCCTTATACCTGCAATCGGGTAAGGTGGTGCTGAGAACTGCTTTGCACCTGGATACTTCGATTTGTACACGCAGATTTCAAGGACGAGGGACAGGCCTGGAAAGCGCAAGTCAAACAGGGATAAATAAAGGTGTAATTTACTTCATTCGGTAATACGAGTTGCAGTATGACAGAATATGAGAGTAATGTACGGTTAATCGTCTGATGTGCTTTCAGCATTAAAAATTGCATGTTTTTCATACATGCACAGAAAACATAAATTAAAACGTCTTCTACTCCTTCGAATGAATGCAAGTTTCCCGCATGGACAAGGTAGCTTTAGAGTTTCTAAGGAAAAACAAATCTTGTGACTTTTGAAAGATGTCTTTCTTACGACAGTTCGTACGCAAACCATGCGTAACGCATCTTTCTTAAATGTCCGTACCGAAAATTTACGGTGTACGATTCAATGTTTCCAATAGCGTTTACACGATAAGCAATTTCTCGTTCGTTGTCAGTCAAGTATAAACGAGTTTGATAAAGTTTATAATTTGCATATAGAAATAGTCGCATAATACCCTTACGAGCCAAAGAAACTGGTACACCTGCCTAATATCGTGCAAGGCCTCGCGAGCACGCAGAAGTGCCGCAACACGACGTGACATGAACTCGACTAATGTCTGAAGTAGTGCCGGAGGGAACTGACACCGTGAATCCTGCAGGGATATCCCTAAATCCGTAAGGGTACGAGGGGGTGAAGATCTCTTCTGAACAGCACATTGCAAGATATCCCAGGTATGGTGAATAATGTTCATGTCTGGGGAGTTTGATGGGCAGCGAAAGTGTTGAAACTGACAAGAGTGGTCCTGGAGCCATTCCATAGCAATTCTGGACGTGTGGGGTGTCGCATTGTCCTGCTGGAATCGCCCAAGCCGGCCGGAATGCACAGTGGACATTAATGGATGCAGGTCATCAAACAGAACGCTTACGTACGTGTGACCTGTCTGTGTTATATAGACGTATCACACCAACTGCACACGCCCCACACCGCTACAGAGCCTGCACCAGCGTCAACAGTCCCCTGCTGACATGCGGGGTCCATGGATACAAGAGGTTTCCTCGATACCAGTAGACGTCCATCCGCTCGATACAATTTGAAGAGAGACTCGATGGACCAGACAGAATATTTCCCAGTCAGCAGTACTCCAATGTCTTTGTTGACAGGCCGAGGCGAGGCGTCAAGCTTCGTGTCGTGCCGTCATAAAGTTTACGCGCGTGGGCCTTCGGTTCCTAAAGTCCATATCGATGATGTTTCGTCGTATGGTTGCCATGCTAACACTTGGTGATGGCACAGTATTGAAATGTGCAGCAATTTGCGGAAGGGTTGCACTTCTGTCACGTTGAACGATTCTCTTTAGTCGTCGTAAGTGCCGTTCTTGCAGGATCTTTTTCCGGCCGCAGCAATGCCGGAGATTTCATGTTTTTACCGGATTCCTGATACTCACGCTACACTCTTAAAGTGGTCGTACGGGAAAATCCCCACCACATAGCTACCTCGGAGATGCCCTGTTACATCGTTCGTGCACCGACTAAAACACCACGTTCAAACTCAGTGAAATCTTGATAACCCGCTATTGTAGCAGCGGTATGCGATCTAACAACTGCGCCAGATACTTGTCTCATAGGCGTTGCAGACTGTAGCGCCGTGTTCTGGCTGTTTATGTACGCATGCCTATATCGGTGTATTTGGCGCGTCAGTGTATTTTTGTAATAAAAATTAGTAAACAGGAAAATAACATTGTAAATTCAATAGTTTATTGAGAATGTCTTTGCCTTCTGCTACCTCTGGTGGCCGAACCGCACAATAACCCTCGCACAATAACCCTCGCACAATAACCCTCGCACAATAACCCTCGCACAATAACCCTCGCACAATAACCCTGCGTTCGGTGTGGGGCGGCGGTGGACTGATGTAGCCTGTTGTGGGGGTTGTGTACCACTGAAGATGTGGCGGGACGAAGCCTCACTGTCGTTTCTAGGCCCCCGGCTTAATACATACATACCAGGATACGCGAACTCTGCAACCACAACCTTTCGCAACTTCCAAAAAATGGTTATAGTAAAGAGAAAAAATTATTTGCTGATGATTGGATTTGAACTGGCGGCCGCAGAACGCCGAGCAGCGATGGCAAGCGCTGCTCCACTTTGCACGCATCAGCTTTCGTGGCAGTGCTCCTTCGCCAGGAGAAACCCCAACCCGTTGACCGTTTCAGAAGCTCTCATCGGGGCCGATTACGCCATTGTGTATCTCGATCTCGTCAGTGGACCTCCGTATGGCAGCGCTGGCGTATCCTCGTGTTCTGGTCGTGCTATTCACTTCACCATGATAAACCTCGACTTGACGATCATGGAGCGCGTCTTCAGTTTCCTTGAGCGAGAAGCACCCGTCGTCGATCTGCGCCTTAGAACTGTAGTGGAACGTTTGTGCACCAGAGTATTCTTGCTCCAACAGTCCACGGCTGTACTGCCGGTTCATAGTGGCCAACGGGCACAATATTTCGGCGATCAGACATGTCGCCATCGTCAGGTGCGCTGACGAACTGAGCTCCATGAGAAGACTCAGTCCTGGACCGTATGTGGAGTTCGACAAGCGACGAACAATACGATACGATCTAGAGTAGAGTTTTAGTAACTTTACCGATAACGCACTTTACGCACAGGCGTAAGAAGAGTCGTGCCAAGTGTCTCGGCCGCCTCAGTGGTAAGTACCTCGGCTTACAGCGCTCTCTGTCTGTCTCCAGGGCCTCCACAAACTGTATGCGAGCTGCTTTGTTCCTGGTCGTGCTGAGTATCGTCAGGTTTAAACGGAGACAGTGTATCCATCGTCGTAGCGGTCTGCGCGACAGTAGACCAGAAAGAATGGTGTGAGCTCTGTTTTTTCGCCGTGTAACGAGAATGTCACGACAGACAGTACTGGTTACGCCAATCCCTACTCCACATTGCTTGCAGGACAGGCCGCGGCTTAACTATACGTAGGCTTTTTACTGTTAACGTCGTTCTGATCGGCCCCTGGCGTAAATCAGTGTCCAGTCGCACGGCCCGTTCCAGCGTCGCGGCTGGCTGGAGCGGCCGGCAGCGGCTGCTTTAAGGCGACCTGCCACGTGCTGCCCACGTGGCAATCGATAGCGCCAGCTTCCGCCCCTGCAGTTGGCAGCTGCTTCTGTACCCGTGATTGCTCTCTCTCTCTCTCTCTCTCTCTCTCTCTCTCTCTCTCTCTCTCTCTGCGTAAACATCAGAGGATGGGCTATTATCTGGCACGGAAATACTGCCAGAAAAGTGTCTCCGTGGAAAACCTAATAAAACTGCTCAGCCAAGTGTCGCCGGCAAGCATCATGGACGACTCCCTGATAGCACCGTCCACAGTCCCCTGTCTGATAGCCACATCATACTGAACTTCTCTCGTTGGGGCAAAGTGTAGGGCTGGAACTTCATTTTCTGCTGTCTGCCCTTTTATGCTGTACGTGTAGTGTGATTATCAGGAGCGCCATTTAGCCTTCCCGAAAGAATCTCTTGTGGTATTCTCTCCTCTGGATCCGCAGCTTATAGACAACACAAGGTGGTTTTGCTAAATGGGGACAAACTTGAGGATACTATCTTTGAGACTATAAGGAGCAAGGTGGTCACATGGAGATACGGCCGGTAATGAGTGTGAAGTGAGGTGCGCCCATGTTAAGGTGGAGATAACATTTTCGGCGGTGACCCCCGTATCAGCACTATGCAGGTGATGTGCCCTTCCTGACTGTTGCCACTGTCAGTGCTGCTTAGACTGGTACAGGACTTACCCACGGACTTTCCACCGCAACGACGGTGTTGTCACTGGTGCGTCGCACAGGCGACCACGGTGCTGCAATTTGCAGCTGAGGGTACCTTCTCGAGTGACCGTGTCGTCGACCTTCGCAATCCCCTATCAGCAGCACCGGTTCAGGGTGTGTGTGTGTGTGTGTGTGTTTGTTTGTTTGTTTGTTTGTTTGTGTGTGTGATATATGCCAGAGGGTGGACTTGAACCTCCGGCGGGAGCGGCCTCGCAATCCATGACATGGCGCCTCTAACTGCGAAGAATAAATTACTGGCATCAGTAAATGTGATGGATAATGAGAGCAAGCTAGATACCGCATAGAAATGAAAACAACAAGCAAACGGATGTGAACAACGTTACAACAAAGGATTATAGTCCAAACTTGAAAAACGGAACGCAAAACATGTAGTACTTGTGCAGAACAAATAGGAGGTACGTACGTCTTCACTTCCCTTCCTTACATCTCGCTGTTGCAAACGGAGTTACACCTCGACGCAGAAACAAATTAGAGAACAGCGAACAGACACGTCAGAGACCGGACGGACTGCTCAGAATATTGTGAAAAAAGGGGTATAACGGAGATTTGAGAACAGATCTCCCCCTTCGTAGTCCAACACCGTGACCACATAGCCACTACACCGTTCGATATTGCATAGCTTGAGCTTGGCTCGTTCACTGTCTCTGCTTAGCACCTTTTTTCACAGTTCAGTACACATTTTTCCTCTTTTCTCCTCCTCCTCCTCCTCTTTCACCCCCTCCTCTTTTCTCCTCCTCCTCCTCCTCCTCCTCTTTCACCCCCTCCTCTTTTTTCTCCTCCTCCTTTTCTCCCCCTCTTTTTTTCTCCTCCCCCTCTTTTTTCTCCTCCCCCTCTTTTTTCTCCTCCCCCTCTTTTTTTCTCCTCCCCTCTTTTTTTCTCCTCCCCTCTTTTTTTCTCCTCCCCCTCTTTTTTCTCCTCCCCCTTTTTTTTTCTCCTCCCCCTCTTTTTTCTCCTCCCCCTCTTTTTTCTCCTCCCCCTCTTTTTTCTCCTCCCCCTCTTTTTTCTCCTCCCCCTCTTTTTTCTCCTCCCCCTCTTTTTTCTCCTCCCCCTCTTTTTTCTCCTCCCCCTCTTTTTTCTCCTCCCCCTCTTTTTTCTCCTCCCCCTCTTTTTTCTCCTCCCCCTCTTTTTTCTCCTCCCCCTCTTTTTTCTCCTCCCCCTCTTTTTTCTCCTCCCCCTCTTTTTTCTCCTCCCCCTCTTTTTTCTCCTCCCCCTCTTTTTTCTCCTCCCCCTCTTTTTTCTCCTCCCTCTCTTTTTTCTCCTCCCCCTCTTTTTTCTCCTCCCCCTCTTTTTTCTCCTCCCCCTCTTTTTTCTCCTCCCCCTCTTTTTTCTCCTCCCCCTCTTTTTTCTCCTCCCCCTCTTTTTTCTCCTCCCCCTCTTTTTTCTCCTCCCCCTCTTTTTTCTCCTCCCCCTCTTTTTTCTCCTCCCCCTCTTTTTTCTCCTCCCCCTCTTTTTTTCTCCTCCTCCTCCTCCCCCTCTTTTTTTCTCCTCCTCCTCCTCCTCCTCCTCTTTTTTTCTCCTCCTCCTCCTCCTCCTCCTCTTTTTTTCTCCTCCTCCTCCTCCTCCTCCTCTTTTTTTCTCCTCCTCCTCCTCCTCCCCCTCTTTTTTTCTCCTCCTCCTCCTCCTCCTCCTCTTTTTTTCTCCTCCTCCTCCTCCTCCTCCTCTTTTTTTCTCCTCCTCCTCCTCCTCCTCCTCTTTTTTTCTCCTCCTCCTCCTCCTCCTCCTCCTCCTCTTTTTTTCTCCTCCTCCTCCTCCTCCTCCTCCTCCTCTTTTTTTCTCCTCCTCCTCCTCCTCCTCCTCCTCCTCCTCCTCCTCCTCTTTTTTTCTCCTCCTCCTCCTCCTCCTCCTCCTCCTCCTCCTCCTCCTCTTTTTTTCTCCTCCTCCTCCTCCTCCTCCTCCTCCTCCTCTTTTTTTCTCCTCCTCCTCCTCCTCCTCCTCCTCCTCCTCCTCCTCCTCCTCCTCCTCCTCCTCCTCCTCCTCCTCCTCCTCTTTTTTTCTCCTCCTCCTCCTCCTCCTCCTCCTCCTCCTCCTCCTCCTCTTTTTTTCTCCTCCTCCTCCTCCTCCTCCTCCTCCTCCTCCTCCTCTTTTTTTCTCCTCCTCCTCCTCCTCCTCCTCCTCCT
This sequence comes from Schistocerca piceifrons, assembly GCF_021461385.2. Lineage (NCBI taxonomy): Eukaryota > Metazoa > Arthropoda > Insecta > Orthoptera > Acrididae > Schistocerca > Schistocerca piceifrons. The sequence goes on along the minus strand of NC_060146.1, from coordinate 203,763,670 downwards.
CCTCCTCCTCCTCTTTTTTTCTCCTCCTCCTCCTCCTCCTCCTCCTCCTCCTCCTCCTCCTCTTTTCTCTGCGTTCAGTTTTTGACGGGACACTGGGCCAACTGAGGGGAAAGGGGGGATTGCGCGCTGTGGGTTTCCCTTGTTAGATCCTGGCACTGCAGAAAGCCTGTCCCAGTACACTTGCTAAGACCCACCAGCTCCAGGCGGTGCCTGCGTTGTGTATGGGGAGGCTCTGCTTGGGGTGCGCACGTGGCGTTATGAACCCCGGCAGCGGCCCACGTGGCGCGATCAATAGGCAGGCAGGCAGGCTGGTGCTGCGTGACCTTGGTGGCCGTGCTCCCGCCGTGTGTACACAGCTACTCGCAGGTGCACCTGCAGCGTCAGGGGCGGGCTGGCTGGCTGAGCAAAGTGTTGCCGGAACGGGAAGGGAAGGGAATGCGACGTCAGGGGTCGGGTGGTGGTGCTTTCTTTGTGCTCGGAATGAGTTCGACGCCACTTCCCTGAGGCAAGGACCGAACAGCGGAGGTGACGTTACGAGGGACAAAAAATAGACGTGCACTCCCAGTGTCGAGGAGCTAGCAGCGATAAATCGTATTAATGGCGAAAGGAAAATCCAGTACGGATGTTCTTGAGAAATTTAGTTTGGTAATACTTAAGAGTAAAAAAGAATGTCGTCAAACCATAAACATTCGCTATCGCATCAAAGAGTATTAAGAAGGCTATACATTCTCTTTTTACCACGTTCATTGCTTTCTTCTTTTTAAACACATAAGGTCAGAGCTATTTTTGTCCTTTTAGTAGAGCTGACATTTTCACTGCGAAATATTAAAGAAAATTTTCGTAAGTTGTTTCCTGTATATGCACAGTACAGGCATCTTCAGATATTGTGAAACCTAAAGAGTTTTCAGATTTAAAACATTGGGGACACATTTTTTTGAACGTCGTAGAAGAACACCAATCGTCATGGAAAAGAAAGCAGATCTTGATACGTGTTTAGACGACACACATCACGAAATTTAGTACGACGCGAGTGCGGCGAGATCTCAATCTTCGATATTCGGAGATGTCACCATGCTTCCACTATCTTTGACGTCAAAATGCCTTCACAATGGTTGTGGTTACGGTGGGACAATCACACAATTGGTGTGAAAGGTAGGTGACGGAATTATATTCATCGAAAGAATGCTAGGTATAGGTGATTCACTTGCTAAGTAAGTATGAAGATGGCCTCTGTTCTTTCGGACATGTCCGAAAGAACAGACGCCATCTTCATATCGTTAAGGCTAACCGGCTGATAAACTTCTGTGCGGATGCATACGAATTGCCTGAACTCCTGCGGGACTCGGTGGATTGTAATGTAATGGGTATAATGGCAGGGGCTCTACGAATGTAGTGTGTGGACTGTAAGTTGAGAATGTGGTTCTCACGTGGAGCGTGCCGACGTTAAGTCCTTACAGTCGCACTATCTTCTGTGCCCTCGGTGGCTCAAATGGATATAGCGTCTGCCATGTAAGCAGGAGATCCCGGGTTCGAGTCGCACTCGGGGCACACATTTTCAACTTATCCCCTTGATGTATATCAACGCCCGTGAGCAGGTAATGGTATTGATTTAATTGAAATTTCAAGATAGATAAGAATCTTCCACTTACCGTTGTCCGACAGATTATTGCGTCTCTCTGGTGGGATCGGACCGTACGAATAGAGGACACAGGAAAATATCTAAAGAAGAGCATCTTGTAGTTTCGAAAGCGCGAGACCGTCCCGAAGAGGAGGGACTTGCTCCAACGGCAGAGGGTACAAGAGAGGCATGCGGTGTCATGGACGCACAAACTGTCCAGATTCAGGCGGCACTAGAACATTGGTTTTTACAGGTACATCCAATAACAGGGATGATGACTGAAAAGGACGAAAGAAACGCTGGCCCGCAAGCGATAGTCCACAGATATAAGCGAAAATAATTCTGTATATACCGCTCGTCTACTGACGCTTCGAAGTACGTTATTGTAACAACTTTTGATTGGACAGTTTGGACGAGGTGCTGCATTCACAAAATTTGTTCAGTAACTGCCTTCCCTTTCCTTCCCCTATCTCCCTCCCCCCCCCCCCCCCCCTCTTCCTCACATTTCTCCGTTTGTGTAGGTATTACTTCGTCGCACAGTTTTGTCTTGAGGGATAGCCCTTTTAGAACGCAATATAAAAAGGTGTTTTTCGTAGTAAAATAAAAAGGCCAAATCTGATTATAGATTCCTAAAAATTGTCTTGAAGCCATTTTCGTGTCCACTTCGGACGCTCCGTGTAACCGTTGCACCAGGTGGCAGGAGCCCATGCAGCCGAAACATTGGTTATCGACAGGAATTCCCGATTCCCTCCTAGTGAATCTGCAACAAAATATATTTTTATAAATCATTTTCAATATAATTTCGTATCTGATGCTTGATTGTTGACACTAGCCCACAACAGAGAGAGAAAAGCGTGTACCGAATAAAGACTTTCTGAACTCGGCTACGTACCATCATAGAGAATTCAGTTTAGAATTCCGGCATCAAATTCGGATCAGTATCGTATGTACCGTTCTCAATTTGTGTATCACTCCAATGTGAAAAATACGGTTTCGGGATAAACACACGCTTAAAATTTTGTGTTACATATTTGTAGGTAAATTAAACATACCTCTAGTCGGCGATCCCTAGGCCCTCCTCCATCTTCTTCGTGGACACAGCGGTGCTGCGGACCTCTTTGGCAGCTTCTCTTATCAGCTGCTCTGCTCGCTCGGTACGCATTTCGTCCTCTATTGTGCAGAACTTGTAACAGGCTGGTCCGATCTCAGATCCGAGCACCTCCATAATTTGCATACAGCTTGGCTAGGCGCAACGCGCGACCTGCGCCACGAGCCGCGTGGCCGGCCGTCGTCGTCTTCCTACCGGTCACACAGACTTTGTTCGGCTTTGACGCGCCGGCAACCGGCCTGCCACACCGGCAAGCGCAGAGTTGTCCGGCCGCACGCAGGGGCGGCTGCGCGGACCTGCTGCCGCATTTGACTGCTGTGTGGCGGCAGCAGTGGGAGCGATGCAGTTGCTTCTCTGTACGCTGCACGCGCCAGCAGCTGCAGCCCAAGAGCCTGTGTACAGCCCCTCGCTCTGGCGCCGTCACGCCGCCTTCTGTCTGGCCGCACGCGTTCGAATGAAAACAAGTCTAGTAGACATCACTTCACATACGCTACTGGCCATTAAAATTGCTACACCACGAAGATGACGTGCTACAGACGCGAAATTTAACCGACGGGAAGATGATGCTGTGATAGGCAGATGATCAGCTTTTCAGAGCATTCACACAAGGTCGGCGCCGGTGGCGACACCTACAACGTGCTGACATGAGGAAAGTTTCCAACAGATTTCTCATACGCAAACAGCAGTTGACCGGCGTTGCCTGGTGAAACGTGTAAGGAGGAGAAATGCGTACCATCGCGTTTCCGACTTTGATAAAGGTCGGATTGTAGCCTATAGCGATTGCGGTTTATCGTATCGCGACATTTCTGCTCGCGTTGGTCGAGATCCAATGACTGTTAGCAGAATATGGAATCGGTGTGTTCAGGAGGGTAATACGGAACGCCGTACTGGATCCCAACGGCCTCATATCACTAGCAGTCGAGACGACAGGCATCTTATCCGCACGCCTGTAAGGGATCGTGCAGCCACGTCTCGATCCCTGAGTCAACAGGTGGGGACGTTTGCAAGACAACAACTATCTGCACGAGCAGTTCGACGACGTTTGCAGCAGCATGGACTATCAGCTCGGAGACCATGGCTGCGGTTACCCTTGACGCTGCATCACACAGGAGCGCCTGCGATGGTGTACTCAACGACGAACCTGGGTGCACGAATGGCAAAACGTAATCTTCTCGGATGAATCCAGGTTCTGTTTACAGCATCATGATGGTCGCATCCGTGTTTGGCGGGTGAACGCACATTGGAGGCGTGTATTCGTCATCGCCATACTGGCGTATGACCCGGCGTGATGGTATGGGGTGCCATTGGTTACACGTCTCGGTCACCTCTTGTTCGGCCTGACGGCACTTTGAAGAGTGGACGTTATATTTCAGATGTGTTACGAGCCGTGGCTCTACCCTCCATTACATGAAATCACTTATTAGATACCACTGGAATTACAGAACATTTCATAAAAGAAATGTAAAACACAAAATGGCTGTCTTATTTCACGTTGGACTGCATAAACAGCAAGAAATTTAGTAAAAGATAAATTTTTATCATTTTCAAAGGGGCTTCGTTCGTAAAAGGTTCGAAACTATGGGTGTAAACTTTGTAAGTCCCTGGCCTCAGTGCTGTCCTTCTCAAATGCTGGACGAACAGTGTCTGGATTAAAGCACATCGTGAGTTTTTTTTTTTGTTGTTGTCTTCGGTCCTGAGACTCCATGCTACTCCATCCAGTGCAAGCTTCATCTCCCAGTACCTACTGCAACCTACATCCTTCTGAATCTGCTTAGTGTATTCATCTCTTGGTCTCCCTCTACGATTTTTACCCTCCACGCTGCTCTCCAGTACCAAATTGGTGATCCCTTGATGCCTCAAAACATGTCCTACCAACCGATCCCTTCTTCTGGTCAAGTAATGCCACAAACTCCTCTTCTCCCCAATTCTATTCAATACCTCCTCATTAGTTTTGTGATGTACCCATCTAATCTTCAGCATTCTTCTGTAGCACCACATTTCGAAAGCTTCTATTCTCTTCTTGTTCAAACTATTTACCGTCCATGTTTCACTTCCATACATTGCTACACTCCATACAAATACTTTCAGAAACGACTTCCTGACCCTTAAATCTGTGCTCGATGTTAACAAATTTCTCAGCGTCAGAAACGCTTTCCTCGCCATTGCCAGTCTACGTTTTATATCCTCTCTACTTCGACCATCATCAGTTATTTTGCTCCCCAAATAGCAAAACTCCTTTACTACTTTAAGTGTCTCATTTCCTAATCTAATTCCCTCAGCATCACCCTACTTAATTCGACTACATTCCATTAGCCTCGTTTTGCTTTTTTGACACTGCTTAAAGAGATACGCGAAATTTCTTCGTTAATATTCGCCTGCTTGTGTTAAACCTTTAAAATAAGGTTATAGCTTTTAGTGAGTACATTATTTCAGCGTTTTAAATTTTGTCTGTTACTTGAAACACTGATAATCAGTTTTGTGTTGCCCTTGGACGCTCGGCCAGCAACCGGAAGCAGGAGGCTATGTTTGCCGCTTGCTGCTATACCTGTGGCTTGCTTATGTATTGTGTAATGGAACCGGGGACCTAGGCTTCGTCCCGCCGTTGCCGTCAGTGGTTTACAACCCCTCAACAGGTCACAGCTGTCCACCTACCCCACCGCCAACCCAGGATTATTATCCGTGGCTTACTCATTTCGGAAAGAATGTTATTTTGAAGGCCGAGTCCGAGTAGAAGGCGTTGCCGGCCGGCTGTTGGCTTTATGTCGGCTGTGGAGGCGCGGGCGCTTTGTGCGTGGGTGGGGCGTGGCCGGCCGGGCTTCCGCTTCCGGCGCGGCAGCTTCCGGGCCACGGCGACCGCGGCGGGTTTAATGCGGAGGCGGCACACACGGCGCGACGCGACCTGGACGGCGGAGCCGCTATTTCTGGCCGCCGCGCTGCCGCAGAGGCGCCGGCGTGGCTACACGAGGTTATCAGGACGTCATCCTGGTACAGAAATCTCTCCCCCCCCCCCCCCCCTCTGTCGAAGCCGCGTTTAAATTTCAGCTGCGAGAATGTTCGCACCGTCTTACGGCTGTCACAGGGCCGGCTGTCCTCGGTGTCTGCCGTGTTCTTAATGGGGCTCGTTACTAGTGACCGAGCAGCCTGCACAGAGTAGGCCAGTGCTCCGCGCGCTATGCCACAGGGGTCCACAAGATGCTATTAGAATAAAAAATATCTTAAATATATTTCGTATGATGACAGATTTTTTTTTTGTTTTGGCCGCTTCCTGCATGAGCAGAGCTTTAGCGAACGCAAACTTCTGCATCTAGCGTCTTCCTAGGGCACACTGTAGCGCAAAACTAGAATTAGATAGAGGCAAATAGTTCTGCTGTATGCCGTTAGACTGTACGCGCTGCCTCTCTGCAGCTGACAACTCAGTCACTTTACACAGAAACTAGCATTTCAGACGACAGTCGGCCATTGCTAATTTATTGCCAGTACTTTCAGAGACTGCGTTGTTTACTTATTCAATATTATGTATTCAAACAGTGGCGGCTAAATTGAAAAAATTTTAAGCTCTTTATTTTTTCAATAAAGAATATGTCAATGTTTTAAAGTTCCAAAAAAACAAAAAGTATAAAGACTCTTAATTTGGCTTTTTTAGGTACTTGATATTTTGATATGACAATGTATCAATCATGCTCGATGAGGGGTGTCCTCGAGAAAATTTTGTTGGGAACCCCTGGAGTAGGCAATTGTAGTAGGTAGAAAGTGCTGATGACAATGTACCAACTTCTGTTTGCACTCTCCCAGAAAGCGAACAAAGTGGTAATATCGTACCAAAAGCAAACGTGGACGCTACTGCGATTTCCGCCGCCATTGCAAAAGAACTATTCGGAGAATTTTTCAGTTATTTTCGTATGCCTCGTCAACAACTCGACGTGTTACCTCCCATTATTCAATTGAAGATAGTAATTTGTTATGAATCGATTAGCCACTAGTCAAACGACAGAAAGCAAAAACACACATCCGATAATTTCATCAGGTTACGTTCCATTCGGAATGTGGGTGCACCCAGCGACTGTTATCTGGCTTATAAATTATAGAGTGCAGCAGTCAGCCATCCTTTTTTAGATTTTATTACGCCAATCCAGATTTCGGCTATAGGCTAGCCATTCTCAATGCCCTGTTTTCGATGCATGTAAGTCCCTGTTGTTCGGGCGTCAGTCACTTTTCAAAGAAATGCATCGAGAATAGAATATAGTGCATTGAGAATGGCTTGGCACTAGCCGAAATCTGGATTAGCGTAGTAAAATCTAAAAAAGGATCACTGACTGCTGCACTCTATAGATTATAATGCGGTAATTTTACTAAAAATGAGTGAATGATATTGTAGTGTTCGGATGGACATCTTCCACTGTAACTGTTGTACAGTTTTTTCGTCTTTAAGCTTACTGTAATTTCACAGTTTTACATCATACGCTTGGTGTTACTGTAAATAAAATATGCGTAATAAGTTCTTACATTTAGTAAGCGTTGTTGGTCTTCAACTTCTGCCAGCAACGGAAAGCCTGTAGAGTCGAGAAAATGTTGAAGACCAATAAAGTCAAGTAAATTGTACAATTCTTAATTCTCAAGGAAAAGCCTTTTTAATCCATAAAGAGGAATATGTTGAAACATTACGAGTACTGACTGTACCTTACAGAACTGGTGCTTTGTAAACAAAAGCCAAACGCGTCTGTGGAAAACACTTAAATTGCAGTGCAGAATACTAAGTACCCGGTATTATTACGATGTACAGGCTTTCTCTACATAGGGATAATTGATACAGAATTGTTCGTGCAACCTTATTCTTATATACGTGGAACTAGATTTTACGCGGCAATATTATTGTACTGTTACACACGGATGCCTTTATTTAAACAGTACGGGATAAATTACTTGTTTGAATCAGACTTGCGTCAATTTCCTTACTACTTTCCTCAATCAACTCATTTTTGTATTCGCGGCACAGTGTCCTACAAAAATACTTTGGCACATACGGACTTACACTATCCCTTTGTTCCTACGTTGTTAGCATTTGCTCGTCGCGGTCCGCCGTTACCTGATTGACCGGGCCAATTAGTGGCGACTGAGTCCCTGGGTTGCTGTGGAGTCCTGAAGCAGTAGACAAGGTAGATACAGTGACAGCAACCTCGGTCGAGTATGGGGCGAATGCTAGAAGCGGGACGACCTCATGAACAATAATTAAGTCGTGGCGTCAAAGGCGTAAGTTCAGTCTGGGGAAGCTCTGTCCGTTCCCCTCCCGTTCCATCACTCCTGCCCGCCTTTTTCGGTGTATTCCGCCTAGTATGTACGCTGTCTCGCCTCTTCCATCCACCAGCCCCCAGTCAGCCTCCCCGCATCCCAGATAGGAACGCTGTATCCACAGCTAACCAGCTAGGACGTATCGGTCATGGCAGTCTGTTATCTCCTGGCAGTAAAAGTCGTGCGGATCTGTATTAACGTATGTAGAATTTATTTCGTCCTTACCTGTGACTGGGTAAGTGCGCAGTGCGCTCCTGTTTACGAAAAAGCGTAGAAGAGCGGATACACAGAATTTCGTCCGCAGCTCGTGGTCGTGCGGAAGCGTTCTCGCTTTCCACGCCCGGGTTCCCGGGTTCGATTCCCGGCGGGGTCGGGGATTTTCTCTGCCTCGTGATGACTGGGTGTTCTGTGATGTCCTTAGGTTAGTTAGGATTAAGTAGTTCTAAGTTCTAGGGGACTGATGACCATAGTGCTCAGAGCCATTTGAACACAGAATTTCAGACCTGTATTGCTATCGCCCGTCTGTTGCAGGTTCCTAGAGGATATTCTAAGCTCCAGCATAGCACTTTCATGGACGACACGCTTCCCGAGCTCGGGGTCCCGGGTTCGATTCCCGGCGGGGTCAGGGATTTTCACCTGCCTCGATATGACTGGGTGTTTGTGTCGTCCTCATCATTTCATCATCATTCTTTCGAAAGTGGCGACGTTGGACTGAGCAAAGGTTGGGAATTTGTACGGGCGCTGATAACTCCGCAGTTCAGTGCCCCACAAACTCGTCGTCGTGATCCACACAGCTCTCAAAGAATTATCGCGCAATAGGGGAAAGTCACTCAACTGACAGACACCCTACTTTATTTATACCCAAGTTGCAAACAATAGATGCACGTCGACAGGTAATTCGGTGGTGTTGAATTTCTGACATTTAACGTCGTATCACACTATGGACTAATAAGCAAGATAGCATCAAATCCTCAAATAATTACCGCCGTCCTGTAGAGATAGCGTCTTCGACTAATCAGTAGTGCGGCCTGGTTCCCGGGTTCGATCCTTGAAACTGGTTAAATTTTCAATAAAAATCACCAGTAGTGGCGGCTGACGAGTTCCGTTGTAGGGAATCCGTTGTAGGGAATCCGTTGTAGGGAATCCGTTGTAGGGAATCCGTTGTAGGGAATCCGTTGTAGGGAATCCGTTGTAGGGAATCCGTTGTAGGGAATCCGTTGTAGGGAATCCGTTGTAGGGAATCCGTTGTAGGGAATCCGTTGTAGGGAATCCGTTGTAGGGAATCCGTTGTAGGGAATCCGTCTCATTCAGCGAACCGGGGACGGCGGAGCCGTGGTTCGGAATCCACGTTCAACGAAATGCCACCCAATAACTGGCTCGGTCAGTCAGTTCGGTGTTGGGTACCCATTTAGTGAATGAGTGGGATGAAGATGTTCTTGTACAGGGTGTTCCACAATCCTTATTACAGGCTTATAAGGGTCGCAGAGGTAAAGTTTCGACAAGGCGCCCCTGTCCGGAGATATACAGGTTAGATGAAAAATAAGTGTCAGCATCGGTTCATTTTGAGACCTCCCACACAGCGTAGACGTTGGTTGCGACGCGCGCCTTCATACGCTCGGTCCACGAACGCTGGCGCGCCTCTGCGAAGAATCAGTCGACCTTCCTAAAATAGTTGCGAGCGTACCAATTCCTCGCAGACGTTGTAGTCCGACAGACATCATGTGTGATGAACTGAGGCGATGCGGAAAACATTCTCGATACTTGGAGCAGCTGTACCATTACGCATCGTACCGTACAGATGTCAAGGTGATCCTATCTTAAAACTTAATCTTACATCAGTGTTACCTTTCCGGTCCTGGGTTCCTTATCAGTACTTTGTATAATAATCACCCCCCCCCCCACCCCTTCTCTCCACATCCCCTAGAACTTGAAATAGGAACTTGTAAACAATCTGTATATCTGACTTAGCAGCCTCGCCTTTCCTATGCAGCGAAAAGAGCATGAAATAGCATTTGGTGGCACATAGTTAGGTATACACGTAGACTTTGTCAGATCCCCATTACCGACTGCGGTAAGAGAGAGTACGTCGAGCACCCAAGCGACTTGCGGGGTGTATATATATGTAAAAGTGAAAATCCCCTAATTTTGGAACCGCTTCATTTGTCCGAGTCGCAGCTGACTAGCCAGTGGCACGCCGACAGCAACACGGGGACACTGACAGTTGCGCTCACTCTGCCTAATTGCTTTGCGTGTTGTGAGGGCGCAGGGCCCACCCCTCCGCCCTTTCCAGCACTACGCAACGAGACCCCAGTGGTCAATAGGAAGCCGGTAGCGGGCGCGTTGCGCAGTTTTCTGCCTGCCCCGCGCTCCCCCTCTGGCCCTCGGCTGCGGCCGACATGCAAGGTTCTGCCAGCATATTACGACCAGCCTGCCGGTACGGTGAACATGACCTCGCTGAGTCACATTCGGGGCACCAAACTACACCGGTGCTCGGGACATACTAAGATTATTCGATATATATATGGTACTAATCATAATAGATGTTTCTGGAATGCCTGCAACAGTCGTTCGTCGCAGAAACAAGTCGTTCGTCGCAGAAACAAGTCGTTCGTCGCAGAAACAAGTCGTTCGTCGCAGAAACAAGTCGTTCGTCGCAGAAACAAGTCGTTCGTCGCAGAAACAAGTCGTTCGTCGCAGAAACAAGTCGTTCGTCGCAGAAACAAGTCGTTCGTCGCAGAAACAAGTCGTTCGTCGCAGAAACAAGTCGTTCGTCGCAGAAACAAGTCGTTCGTCGCAGAAACAAGTCGTTCGTCGCAGAAACAAGTCGTTCGTCGCAGAAACAAGTCGTTCGTCGCAGAAACAAGTCGTTCGTCGCAGAAACAAGTCGTTCGTCGCAGAAACAAGTCGTTCGTTGCAGAAACAACAGGGGACCAGATGCTTATTTCTTTGGCCTTAGCATGACGTGTTACGAGAATTTATCCTCATTGTCAAATGTATTTCTTCTCTATACTGTATGATGATTGCGTTTCAAAGAGGGCCGAGAAGACGTTGAACACGACTATCGGCCCACACGCGCTAGCACATCAATTACTGACAATGTTGAGGAAGTAAGGGAAATGGTTGTGGAAAATCGCTGAATCACCACGAGAGAGGTTGCTGATGATTCGGCATATTCTTCGGCGGATGTCAAGCTTTTTTATTCGTGCGGTTTGGGCAAGAAATGTGTAGCAGCAACCAAAAACGTCGCATAGACATAGCTCAGGAATTACTGAGCGAATGAAGTCGCCAACGATCCACAATTTCTGAAGGTTAAAACAGTTAACGAAAAATCGGTATGTGGGTGCGACGTCGAAAGCAAGGCCCAGTCCAAATGGCAAACTGCCTGAAGAGCCAAGGCTGAAAAAATTCGACAAATTCTATCACATGTGAAGATTATTTTTACTGTTTTCGTCGATGGCAATGGGATAGAGCATCAAGAGCTCCTGGCTTACGGTCGTACGGTCCATAAGGAATACCTCGTGGAAATTATGCGCCGTTTGCGTGAAGCAATCCGGAGAAAACAGCCAGAATTGCGGCAAAACCATTTGTGAAAATTACACCACGTTATTGCTCCCGCTCACACCTCAATGCTTGTTCGTAATTTTTTGACAAATTATTGCATTCGCTGGACATGGCCGCTTGTGACTTCCTACTCCCGAGGATGAAAAGAACGGACGTCGTTTTGCCACCGTCGATAAGAAAGGATTTGCAGAAGAGATCTTATCACCATAACGGAAAGGGAGTTCCAGAAGTGCTTCCAAGAATGAAACAAGCGCTGTCCCAAGTGTGTTATATCTGAGTGGAATTAATTTGATGATAATGATTCTTTAAGGAAAACAATTTTCGTTTTTGATCAGGCCTTGTTTCACCTCGAAAAGACGATTGTACTGGAAGGAACAAGGAAAAAAACTATGCAAACATCACACAAAATACTTCAGTAAACAAATGCACTCGATATCAAGAGAATTTCTTCGAAATGCATCGTACTAAGCGTGGTTGTTGAAAACATTTTACTGCCACCTCGCTGAATTACATACGGAGTGTGTCCAAAGAATGTTAATTTTGTATTATTGCGTGTTGTATTTATGCGACTCGCAAGATTATTTCTTTCTTGTTGCGAAATGTCTGAGAAAGTATGTGCACAGTCCACATGGAATCGTGAGTCTGTTGTTGACAGATGTAACTTAACAGCTGACAACAGTTACGTGAGTGTTGGTACTATTGGCTGTTATTTATTTTGTATAAAAATGGAGCAGAGAACTGCCTTTAAATTTTGCTATAAGAACGAAATAGAGCCTAGAAATATTTATTGCTTTTGGTAAGTCTGGTAAGAGAGTTTAGCGTTTCGACGAGGGTCGTGATGACAGCGAAGATTGCGAGCGCCCTGGGCGCGCCAGCACAAAACAACACCAGCTGAACCACACAAGACGACGCCCATGCTGTCGTTATGTGGACTGCCCATTTCAGTGAAAGATATTCGGAAAGCACTCTGAATCACAGAGAGACAAAAGAGAAAGTGAGGTCACCATGAGGTCCTGACAAAAGATCGTACGATCAGAGGACCACGTACAAACTCGACACTTTTTGCGTGAGGGAATCTGAGAAAACGAAACACTCAGATATTTGTCGAAACCATCCGTGGCATTTTCATCGCGATAAGGCACCTCCTTCATACTTCTTTGGCTGTTCGTGAATTATGGCAAAAAAAAATACAATAATGGTACACAAGCCTCCGCATTCTCAAGGCGTAGCTCCCAAACATTAAAGAAAGACCGACGGTTTAAGAGCATCGAAAAGAGTAAAACTGCATTGCTGAGAGAGATAAAATCCGCCCCAAACATTTTTCAGCTGTATTTTCGGGAAGAAGTGTTGGCATAAGTGTCTCGTAATGTGGCTTATTTCGAGTAAGGTGAATGATAAAAAAAGCTACCGTTAATTTTTGAACACAAGTCGTAGAGATCAGTTCACATTTTTATATTTTAGTGGAACACACACATGAATATTGTACGGCAAAATATCTCAACAAATATGTTTCCGGCCGTATGTTCATAGCTAAAGGTGTCCGCGAATAGTTCCTACAACCGCAGACGTCCGTTCATAAATGTTTTGAGGATAAAAGCCTGCGCTGATTCAGACACCCAAGTGTTACGTGCGGATACCTACAATAACTACTTTCCGTTTTAAAAAACCAAGAGCTTGATTCAATATTAAAAGTTCACTGTTTTTACATTAAATGGACGTACATAATGGGTGTTATAAGATTAGTGGTGCTCAACGTTTCCGTTAAATGTTTTAGAATTACGCAGCGCAACCCGCTGTACATTGAAGATAGTAGCATGTTAAAATGATTGTACATTAGTGTGTTTAGCGTAAATTTTGTAAATGAAGTATACCATTTTACAGTATGCAAGATGGAAGAATTTTAGCACAACTTCATTTGCCTTCCCAGTACTGCAGAAATGTTCAAAGAAACTGTCAGTAATTCCTACAGAAACCCGTAAATTACGAAAGGTATGAGGAATATGACACGTTGTGTTACATTCAAATGTGCTGATCGTCACACTCTGCGTTTAGTCTGCGAATTGTAAATTCAAAGATAAAACTTCCTCAGACGTAAATTTGGCGAAGTGTAAGAATACAGTCAGACGTACCTACAGCGTATTAAACAGTCGACTGCAAAACTGCAACATCCGCGCCCTGTGAAAGATGCGGACGCCGATAAGCCATATTGACAGACAGCTTTGAAGATGCAACAGATGTTCGGTTACACAACCCCTATCAGCCATCTTTCGGAGAACTGGTGCGCGGTGTGGGATCCTGACCCGATAGCGTTAACGGAGTACATCGAGAGAGTTCAAAGAAGGGCAGCACGTTTTGTATTATCGAGAAGTAGGTCAGAGTGTGTGACTGATATGATACAGCATTTGGGGTAGATATAATCAAAACAAAGGCGTTTTTCGTTGCAATGGGATCTTTCCACGAAATTTCAATCACGAACTTTCTCCTGCGAATGCGAAAATATTTTGTTGACGCCAGCCTACATAGGCAGAAACGACCGTCGTAATAAAATAGGGGAAATCAGAGCTCTCACGGAAAGATATAGGTGTTGGTTTTCTCCGCGAGTTGTTAGAGATTGGATTAATAAAGAATTATTCTGGAGGTGGTCCGATGTACCCTCTGCCAGGCACTTGTGATTTGCAGAGTAGCAATCTACATGTAGAAACTTCCGGATGCGGTACAAATGTATGTAACACTTATTTGGAGACCTTTATTTATAGTAGGCCTAATTTGTATAGTGTATCCAAGAATTCTCCGTACCGCGTTGTCATAAACAGCATTAGAGTATTTACATACAAAAAATTTTGCCATCGATCTCATCGTACACAGTTTTGCTTCATACAGAGTTAGGGATCGCCATGTCTTCCTTGTAGTCTTACGGAGCATCTCGAGAGTTAAGTTTCGAAAGGCTTCCTGAATTCTTTTGTGTATTTGTTCTTTAGTATTGTACTAACATGGAGTTGCGTGACGTGATGAAGTCTGGGGTTCTTGGTGGCCATTTCAGTAGAACTAGAGTTGTTCCTGAACGAGCGGCCTCAAAATTGTTCATCAAGGAACGCGTACACTTGAACAACTATATTGTGCTAGAACTCCGTCCTGCTGTAACCACATGTGATCCCCCGTCCCCAAGTATTCGAGCTGTGGTATTGACCACGTGTGCGACATCTGGATGTACGAATTTCCCCTCACGCACCGTTGAAAAACACGTTGTCCGAAATGTTTAATGTTGTCGGGGGCCATACAACATGAGGTGGGCTCCTGGCCAACTCTTGCACGTATTTCCCTTAGACCAGAAAACTTCGTTGCTCCCGTGTGAAGTGCGAAATCCTTGCATAGTGACATGTGGGTAGACGGGGCGTTTGGAAATCGTGCCAGCAACGAACGGCAGACAAGTCGCTGCTCCATGACGGCAGATAACACGTTTAGAATCGTCTGTTTAAATAGTAAAACAGAACAAGAGTGACAGCGCGCCAGCTCTCCCGACGTAGGCGACACAATCTTGATTTTCCACTTCTTCTACCTCCTGATTATTCTATTATTTTTCCCAATTTTTAGATAATCGCCAGACGTACGACTTGGGTTATGAACACGTGCCATTTCATCTTTTTGCCATTGGTAGTATCATATATCATTCTCTCCTCCCCCCTTTCCCGCACATTTTGTGGACTGCATACTCCTATTGCTCACTTTTGTGTCCTGTTTGGACTTGTTTGTCAGTTTTGTGCTTAAAAAAAGTCGCTTATTATTCAACGTTTTTATGATCGGTGTAAATCTTTGCCTGAATCGTTGTGGTGTGATTTTGTTACCTGTATGCCTGAATGACTTTATTTTTCAGTGTCATTATTTCGTGGATGTCGTATATGTTTTATTTGTATTGATTAGGTCTTAAATTTTCGTTATGGCATATACATATAACTCAGTTTTCTTCAAGCAGTATTGAGAAGTATCCTGCTGACAAAACATGTAGAAACAAAAAGGCACTTACAAAATGTTGAGTGTATGAATAATAAACTGTAATTATGAACTGAGAGTGAAAATGATGGGATGACAAATGCTGTTTTACAGCAAATCATACTCCCTTTTTTTAAAACCCGCCAGGTTAGCCAAATGCGCTAATGCGTTGCTTCCTGGACTCGGGTAGGCGCGCCAGCCCAAATCGGATCCCCCAGGCGGATTAACGACAATGGACAGTGTGCCAGCTGGCCAGCCTGGATGTGGTTTTTAGGCGGTTTTCCACATCCCACTAGGTGAATGCCCGGCTGGTCCCCATGCTCCGCCTCAGGTACACGACTCGCAGACATTTGAAAACGTTTGCACTATTTCATGGCTTACAGTAAACAGCCGGGGTACACTAATTGCATCCCAGGGGGTATGGGGTGGCGACAGGAAAGGCATCCGGCCACACTACGACACTGTTTGTTGTTGTTGTTTTTGTCTTCAGTCCTGAGACTGGTTTGGTGCAGCTCTCCATGCTACTCTATCCTGTACAAGCTTCATCATCTCCCGGTACCTACTGCAGCCTACATCCTTCTGAATCAGCTTATTGTATTCATCTCTTGGTCTCCCTCTACGATTTTTACTTTCCACGCTGCCCTCCAATACTAAATTCGTGATCCCTCGATGTCTCAGAACATGTCCTACTAACCGGTCCCTTCTTCCAGTCAAGTTGTGCCACAAGCTCCTCTTCTCCCCAATTCTATTAAATACCTCCTCATTAGTTATGTGATCTACCCATCTAATCTTCAGCATTCTTCTGTAGCACCACATTTCGAAAGCTTCTATTCTCTTCTTGTCTAAACTATTTATCGTCCACATTTCACTTCCATACATCGCTACACTCCATACAAATACTTTCAGAAACGACTTCCTGACATTTAAATCTATACTCGATGTTAACAAATTTTCTTCTTCAGAAAGGTTTTCCTTGCCATTGCCAGTCTACATTTTGTATCCTCTCTACTTTGGCCGTCATCAGTTATTTTGCTCGCCAAACTCCTTTACTACTATAAGTGTCTCATTTCCTAATCTAATTCCCTCAGCATCACCCGACTTAATTCGACTACATTCCATTATCCTCGTTTTGCTTTTGTTGATTTTCATCTTACATGCTCCTTTCAAGACACTTTCCATTCCGTTCAGCTGCTCTTCCAAGTCCTTTGCTGTCTCTGACAGAATTGCAATGTCATCGGCGAACCTCAAAGTTTTTATTTCTCCTCCATGGATTTTAATACCTACTCCAGATTTTCTTTTGTTTTCTTCACTGCTTGATACGACACTAACATCGCCAAATCCATAGAAACAAGGCCGACCCCACGTTGAAGCGGGACAAAGGCCGATGATGATGATGATTCCTTTTTAAAACCAGCAAACATCCCAACTTAGTACCGATTATCTAGGCGACACTGCATATAATTGGTATAGAACCAACGTTTTGGGTAATTCTGGTGTTTCCATTTGTTTTTATGGCCATTATATAGCTTTGTGGTGTCGTAGGGATGGACTCACATGACTTGTCCGGAGAATATACTGAGAACCAGTTGCGGTTTTTGTTCATTACTGCCTCCGTAAGCTGCGTGGGATTAGCCGAGCGGTCTAGGCGTTGCAGTCATGGACTGTGAGGCTGGTCCCAGCGGAGGTTAGAGTCCTCCCTCGGGCATGGGTGTGTGTTTTTGCCCTGAGGATAATTTAGGTTAAGTAGTGTGTAAGCTTAGGGACTGATGACCTTAGCAGTCAAGTCCCATAAGATTTCACACACTTTTTTATCTGTAATTTTTTTATTTTATGGTTGGCAGGTATTTTTTAGTCAGCTTCAAAGGAGGGATATAATTGGGCTATTTATTTCAACAATTTTACTAGGAGTAGAGAGGGGACACGGTGTAGTATCTGCAGAAAGAATGTGGGACAGTTTTTTGAGAAGCCTATGTGGATGTAGATGTAGATGTAGCGATGGTGGGGGAGTCCATTACTGTGTGGAGCGGGCGCCAGCTCTCGACGTGGCGTGTGTGTGTGTGTGTGTGTGTGTGTGTGTGTGTGTGTGTGTGTGTGTGCGCGCGCCCGTTGTAAGCGCTGCCGCTGCTGGCGGGCTCTCCGGCCGGGCAGCAATTTCACCGCCGGCCGAGCAATTTCGACACAATCCGGCCTGGCCTGCCGCTTGTGTAGGCATGAGCGCGTCTGCTGCAGTCGCTTCCCCCCAGCCCCCCCCCCCCCCCCCCCCGGCCGTACACACACACACACACACACACACACACACACACACACACACACACACACACACACACACACAGGGGAGCCGTTGTCATCTCGCTGTTTGCTCCGAACGGCGCTGCCCGCTCCTGTCACGACGACAATGCCTTCATTTTCCTGGCCCTTTGCAACGATCGTGATACGTGGTGACAAATGAAAATTTGCGAGACTGGGACGGGAACACGCAAGTGATAATGACATTCGACGTATTCCATGATGGCTGCAGTCACCGCCGTGCCTGTGTGCGTGTGCAAAGGAACTCAGCAGAACACAGGCGCCGCATTATCGTATTTATCCGCCGACACTGGGCAAGCGGCGTTTCAAGTAAAATGTCTCACCTGTACGGCAATACACGTAATGCACGTAAGAATAAAAGTAATACACTACTGGCCACTACAATTGCTACACCACGAAGATGACATGCTACAGACACGAAATTTAACCGATTTCTCATACACAAACAGCAGTTGACTGGCGTTGCCTGGTGAAACATTGTTGTGATGCATCGTGTAAGGCGGAGAAATGTGTACCATCACGTTTCCGACTTTGATAAAGGTCGGATTGTAGCCTATGGCGATTGCGGTTTATCGTATCGCGACATTGCTGCTCGCGTTGGTCGAGATCCAATGACTGTTAGCACAATATGGAATCGGTGGGTTCAGGAGGGTAATGCGGAACGCCGTACTGGATCCCAACGACCTCGTATCACTAGCAGTCGAGATGACAGGCATCTTATCCGCGTGGTTGTAACGGATCGTGCAGCCACGTCTCGATCCATGAGTCAGCAGATGGGGACGTTTGCGAGACAACAACCATCTGCACGAACAGTTCGACGTCGGTTGCAGCAGCATGAACTATCAGCTCGGAGACCGTGGCTGCGGTTACCCTTGACGCTGCATCACAGACAGGAGCGCCAGCGATGGTGTACTCGACGACGAACCTGGGTGCACGAATGGCAAAACGTCATTGTTTCGAATGAATCCAGGTTCTGTTTACAGCATCATGATGGTCACATCCGAGTTTGGCGACATCGCGGTGAACGCACATTGGAAGCGTGTATTCGTCATCGCCATACTGGCGTTGGTCACCTCTTGTTCGCATTGACGGCAATTTGAACAGTGGACGTAACATTTCAGATGTGTTACGACCTGTGGCTGTACCCTTCATTCGATCCGAGCGAAACCCTACATTTCAGCAGGATAATGCACGACCGCATGTTGCAGGTCCCGTACGGGCCTTTCTGGATACAGACAATGTTCGACTGCTACTCTGGCCAGCACATTCTCCAGATATCTCACAAATTGAAAACGTCTGGTCAATGGTGGCCGAGCAACTGGCTCGTCACAGTACGCCAGTCACTACTCTTGCTGAACTGTGGTATCGTGTTGAAGCTGCATGGCCAGCTCTACCTGCAGACGACATCCTAGCTCTGTTTGACTCAATGCCCAGGCATATCAAGGCCGTTATTACGGCCAGAGGTGGTTGTTCTGGGTACTGATTTCTCAGGATCTATGCACCCAAATTGCGTGAAAATGTAATCACATGTCAGTTCTAGTATAATATATTTGTGCAATGAATACCCGTTTATCTGCATTTCTTCGTGCTGTAGCAATTTTAATGGCCAGTAGTGTAGATGCATGCTTGACGACAAATGGAAGTTTCGGAGTGGCCATGAGTCGATCACGGAGAGCCAAATTGTAAGGCGGCCCCTCGCGACAAGCGGGATATCAGGGTTCGAGTCCTGGTCCGGCACAAATTTTCGTTGTCATTCCATTCTACTGTCCATATCCGTAATTACGAATATATTTAATGCGCTAGAAGTTTGTCGTGCGACAGAGAAGGTATAATGGTTTCAGGGAGAAACCACTTGTACTCAGAGCATTAAGTGAAGGTGTAAATCGGGCAGTAGCGAACCTCCTCGGCTACATCTACATACATACTCCGCAATCCACCATACGGTACGTGGCGGGGGGTACCTCGTACCACAACTAGCATCTTCTCTCCCTGTTCCACTCCCAAACAGACCGAGGGAAAAATGACGGCCTATATGTCTCTGTGCGAGCCCTAATCTCTCTTATCTTTGTGGTCTTTCCCCGAAATGTAAGTTGGCGGCGGTAAAATTGTACTGTAGTCAGCCTCAAATACTGGTTCTCTAAATTTCCTCAGTAGCGATTCACGAAAAGAACGCCTCCTTTCATCTAGAGACTCCCACCCGAGTTCCTGAAGCATTTCCGTAACACTCGCGTACTGATCAAACCTACCAGTAACAAATCTAGCAGCCCGCCTCTGAATTTCTTCTATGTCTTCCCTCAATCCGACCTGATAGGAATCCCAAACGCTCGAGCAGTACTCAAGAATAGGTCGTATTAGTGTTTTATAAGCGGTCCCCTTTACAGATGAACCACATCTTCCCAAAATTCTACCAATGAACCGAAGACGACTATCCGCCTTCCCCACAACTGCCATTACATGTTTGTGCCACCCCATATCGCTCTGCAATGTTACGCCCAACTATTTAATCGACGTGACTGTGTCAAGCGCTACACTACTAATGCAGTATTCAAACATTACGGGATTCTTTTTCCTATTCATCTGCATTAATTTACATTTATCTATATTTAGAGTTAGCTGCCATTCTTTACACCAATCACAAATCCTGTCCAAGTCATCTTGTATCCTACAGTCACTCAACGACGACACCTTCCCGTACATGACACCATCATCAGCAAACAGCCGCACATTGCTATCCACCCTATCCGAAAGAGCATTTATGTAGATAGAAAACAACAGCGGACCTACCACACTTCCCTGGGGCACTCCAGATGATACCCTCACCTCAGATGAACACTCACCATCGAGGACAACGTACTTGCTTCTGTTACTTATGTGCATTAGTTGGATTTCTTTACAGTTTACGCTCCACGACAACTGCCTGTCCCTGCTGCAAACGCCGACCCTGTGCAGGGGTTTCTGGGTCTTTTCGTTACCGTCTTTTGGTGTTGTCGCCTTTGCGGACAGCAGCGTCGCCGGCGTATTGTTGGCTGAGAGCTCTCCCGTAGCGCTGCACGCACCCTCGGCACTGCTAGCCGGCGCGCGTGCGTTGCGTGCAGTTCGCGTTAGGAGCTACGCATCCTGCTGCGTGAGCTTCCGGACTCGGGCTGCGTCGCTATCCACACACGCGTGCTGCCGTGCTCTCCCTCGCACGCGACCGTTGGGAGACCGTGATTTTGTGTGTCTCTGTCCAGAATCTCTCTTCACTGCCTGCTCTATTGTATAAAATTTGTTAACAGCTGCCATAGTGCACTGTCCCTGTTGCAGGGTGCCTATGTTACTGCTCCCAGGGGGCAACAAAAATCTGGCTTTCAGTATCCATATACTTATCGACCGAATTTAAAAATTTAAACTGCTGGGATGATCTGCTCATTAAGACGGATGATCTTAAGTTATCTCCTTCAATTTACGTTTATGGTCACAAACTTTTTGTTAACAGATTACCGGTTTCGGTCTTTAATGACCATCATCAGATCTGCAGCAAAAATGGGAAAACATAAATACACACGCAAAATGTATACAGCTTAAGAACACTATATAGACCATAATGAAAAGTAATACTGACAAAATTTACGCTTGTGCGTTTTAAATATGAAGAGGCATACCTGTTTCATAAAAACAAAGTCCTAATGTACTGCAGCCATAGTGGTATCGTTAAATGCTGAATGAGCACCAGCATCGTCAGATACATATAAATAACATCACATGCATGAGTCATGTTGGTAGCAGCACTAGTGTTCGAAACAAGCTCCCGACAGTAGCCACAAGATGTTTGTTTTTAAGTTCACCAGATGTCGCTAATGTCGGCATACACTAGTTTTCAGTAATTAATTGAAACAGCGAAAATAAAGGGGGATACAATAGTTGAAGTCTGTAATAAGCTTATAACGTATAAAAGGCATTACAGTAATAAAAAGCAATAAAAAGAACACGACAAAAGTAATATTGTTAAAAAAGAGGAAAAGTTAAAAAACAGTGGTTGACATGTGCTCTAGTGCCAATATTCTAGATAATGACATCAATATTAAACACCATTGATAGTGCACCGGGTAATACTAAACAACCATAAAACAAATCGCTAAAGGAGACTTGAACCAAGGACCTCTCGTTCCGCAGCTGCTCACGCTAACCACGGGACCACGGCGCTCCTGAGCTCACACTATCCCGCTCCTGAGCTCACACTATCCCGCTCCTGAGCTCACACTATCCCGCTCCTGAGCTCACACTATCCCGCTCCTGAGCTCACACTATCCCGCTCCTGAGCTCACACTATCCCGCTCCTGAGCTCACACTATCCCGCTCCTGAGCTCACACTATCCCGCTCCTGTGCTCACACTATCCCGCTCCTGAGCTCACACTATCCCGCTCCTGAGCTCACACTATCCCGCTCCTGAGCTCACACTATCCCGCTCCTGAGCTCACACTATCCCGCTCCTGAGCTCACACTATCCCGCTCCTGAGCTCACACTATCCCGCTCCTGAGCTCACACTATCCCGCTCCTGAGCTCACACTATCCCGCTCCTGAGCTCACACTATCCCGCACCTGAGCTCACACTATCCCGCTCCTGAGCTCACACTATCCCGCTCCTGAGCTCACACTATCCCGCTCCTGAGCTCACACTATCCCGCTCCTGAGCTCACACTATCCCGCTCCTGAGCTCACACTATCCCGCTCCTGAGCTCACACTATCCCGCTCCTGAGCTCACACTATCCCGCTCCTGAGCTCACACTATCCATGATGTTGCATATCTTGCGCACGGACTACTCAGTTTGTATATTTTGCTTATTTTTTTTTCATAGTTCCACACAAACTCTTCCTGTTTTCTCGATTGATGTGTGTTCAGTTTTTCAAGGCGTATCCACTGTGCCAACTTACAACTAAATCTGAGAGGAGTGCGATGGGGAGGTTCCCTTGTCAGTAATTATTGAAATTGGTGTTCATCAAAACTTTAAGGTGTTACATTATCAGCCTGCCGTTGTGGCCATGCGGTTCTAGGCGCTTCAGTCTGGAACCGCGCGACCGCTACGGCCGCAGTGCTCAGAGCCATTTGAACCATTTTTTGTGTTACATTATTATCAAAGTTGTCGTACCTGTCAGGATAACACTGTTCCCTACTTTAAATTATCGTGACATTCTTATTTGGGTTTTTAGGGTTTCTTGGGGTGTTAGAAAGGGAATCATGGACTGTGAAAGCAGACAATCGAAGCATTGAGATGTGGTGGCATAGGATGGTGACGAAATTAGACAGACTGACTAGATAAATGAGCTGGTTCTCCACAAAATGGGCGAGGGAGGATGTGAAAAACTTAGCAAGGAGTACTTCAAATGAAATGGCTCTGAGCAGTATGGGACTTAACTTCTGAGGTCATCAATCCCCTAGAACTTAGAACTAGTTAAACCTAACTAACCTAAGGACATCAGACACATGCATGCCCGCGGCAGGATTCGAACCTGTGACAGTAGCGGTCGCACGGCTCCAGACTGTAGCGCCTAGAACCGCTCGGCCACTCCGGCCGGCCAAGGAGTAGTGATGGTGATAAATCATGTGTAGACATCAAATAATTACAGTAGTACTGTAGAGGAGAAAAGCGCCAGGGGCAGACGGATTGTGATACATCCAACGTATATTTTGGGACTTGGGGTGCAAGTGGAGCTCTGAGCTGGACCGCGTCCAGTGCGGTGTCGCTGTGGCCGTGTTTGAGCTGGCGGCTTCGTTGTTGTGTAGGGGTGGACGGAGGTGTAAACAGGGCGGGCAATCTGCGCGCCTCACTTATTCACGAGCCATCCGGCCGGTCCTGCGGGGCGCTCGCCCTCCAAACGGGGTCCATATACACTTGACCTCGGCTCCTGGGCCTCCCACACCGGCATTCAGCGCACAAGAGGGCGGCGGCGGGGCAGCTGCCTCCACTCCACTCTGCGAGCGCGCACTGCAGCTGCCTCGACAAAATGACACGGCTGCAGTAGCGACCCCATATACGCTGTTCACCACTAACATTGTCACCAGGGAAGGTGGAAATTTTAACAGGGTGCTAAATGTGGTACACCAAACTGCCGCCTCTGGCAGCGGCGATTGCTCTAACCCAGCAGGGCATAGTGAAACTGAGCTTGCCTGATAGAGGCACGTCAGTCCGTGGTGCGATTGACCTTTCGTGCAGAAACTAAGTTTTTCTGTAAGGTGGGAAGTTCACCAAATGTACACCCGACACGTTAACCATCGACTGTTTTCTAAAATACCGCGAAAAGACCACAATACACCTGGGACCCGTCTATTTAAAATTTTGGGAACCCATACGTTGGTCAGGTTCACAAGTTCTTAAAAATTTACGGTCAATTCACCACTGTTAAGGTTACATAGCTTTTCTTATTTCTTTATTTTTATTTATTTACACGTCTAGTCACGTAGGAGCAAATCTGCAAGGTCATGGAGCGTGTTAGTACATGAAATTACAACATAAAAGTAATAACAGATAAAACTAAAATGTTTATGAACCCAAAAAGTCAAGCCATAGGTTGTTTAAGTAAACGCAATCAACAATATAACATCTACATCCATACTCCGCAAGCCACCTAACGGTGTGTGGCGGAGAGTACCTTGAGTACCTCTATCGGTTCTCCCTTCTATTCCAGTCTGGTATTGTTCGTGGAAAGGAGGATTGTCGGTATGCCTACATGTGGGCTCTAATCTCTCTGATTTTATCCTCATGGTCCCTTCGCGAGATATACGTAGGAGGGAGCAATATACTGCTTGACTCTTCGGTGAAGGTATGTTCTTGAAACTTCAACAAAAGCCCGTACCGAGCTACTGAGCGTCTCTCCTGCAGTCTTCCACTGGAGTTTATCTATCATCTCCGTAACGCTTTCGCGATTACTAAATGATCCTGTAACGAAGCGCGCTGCTCTCCGTTGGATCTTCTCTATTTCTTCTATCAACCCTACCTGGTACGGACCCCACACTGCTGAGCAGTATTCAAGCAGTGGGCGAACAAGCGTACTGTAACCTACTTCCTTTGTTTGCGGATTGCATTTCCTTACGATTCTTCCAATGAATCTGTCTGGCATGTGCTTTACCGACGATCAACTTTATATGATCATTCCATTTTAAATCACTCCTAATGCATACTCCCAGATAATTTATGGAATTAACTGCTTCCAGTTGCTGACCTGCTATATTGTAGCTAAATGATAAGGGAACTATCTTTGTATGTATTCGCAGCACATTACACTTGTCTCCATTGACATTCAATTGCCATTCCCTGCACCATGCGCCAATTCGCTGCAGATACTCCTGCATTTCAGTGCAATATGCCATTGTTTCGACCTCTCGATATACCACAGCATCATCTGCTAAAAGCCTCAGTGAACTTCCGATGTCATCCACAAGGTCATTTATGTATATTGTGAATAGCAACGGTCCTACGACACTTCCCTGCTGCACACCTGAAATCACTCTTACTTCTATTGAGAATGACATGCTGCGTTCTGTTATCTAGGCACTCTTCAAGTACATAAGAATGAGCTTAATTTTTCAAGGAACTCCTCAACAGAATAGGAGTAGTGACCCATGAGGAAAGTCTTCAGTTTCGATTTGTTAGCGCGTGGATTATTGCTAAGATTTTTGAATTCTTGTGGTAGCTTATTGAAAACGGCTACTGCACACCTTTGTGCACAAGAGTTAAGTGCGATCCAAATGCAGGTTTGATTGCTGCCGAGTATTAACTGATTGAAAGCAGCTAATTCTTAAGAGTAATCTGATATTGTTAACAAGAAACTACAGTTAAGTGTATACATATTGGGAGAGCAGTGTCAAAATAACCAGACTAGTGAACAGGGGTCGACGAGAGGTACGCGAACGTACCACTTATTGCCCGTACTGGCCGTTCCTGAGCCAAAAAATCCTCTTAGAATGGGAAGAGTTACTCCAAAATATAATACCATACGACGTAAGCGAACGAAAATAAGCAAAGTGGACTAATTTTCGTGTGGAAAGATCACATACTTCAGATACCGTACGAACAGCTGCGTTAAGTCTTTAAACAAGATCCTGAACGTCGGCTGTCCATGACACTTTACTTTTTATCTCGACTCCTAGAAATTTGAACTGTCCAGTTTCACTAATCGTGTGTCCATTCTATGAAACTGAGTCTTACTGTGAATTAACGTTATTTACTTCAGTAAATACATGAATGAGTCCCATGCCTCCACTTTCACTCCTTACAGAACACTAACACATACATATCACGATAATTGTTAATAAAATGACATGGTCGCATGCACAACTGTTACAAATAAGAATAAAAGTAAATATGTTATGTACATTCAAGCTTGCTTATGGGTGCTATTCTTCGCATGTAGCACTCACCAAATTTAAATAAAGATTTAATAGGACGTCTGTTGCAATCTAATGGAATGGAGCCGAATTCGACACGGAAGAAGCCTACGTATATAAACACAGATACAATTATGGAAGCGATAGGGATGTAGGACAACACAGCCTAATGCTATGACACCCGTAAATGTGGAATACTTCCAATTACGGCTAATTACATTGAGTTCACCAGTCAGTCTATTCATTTTAGGGTTCAGG
This sequence comes from Schistocerca piceifrons, assembly GCF_021461385.2. Lineage (NCBI taxonomy): Eukaryota > Metazoa > Arthropoda > Insecta > Orthoptera > Acrididae > Schistocerca > Schistocerca piceifrons. Next base: position 203,737,180 of record NC_060146.1, on the reverse strand, counting down.
TGCTGTTAGGCCTATTCTTTGACTGTAGCAACTTCGGTTTAGCAGTAATATAATTTAAATGACATGCAATTTTCTAAGGAATGACCAGAAAAATAACCCGTGGCGTCGAGATGCACAGTTCGATATCGATATTATGTCGGATCTGGTGGTCTAGAGGTGAAGCGCGTGCCTGGAAACCGAAAGATCTCGGGATGGAATCGCGGTGGACCAAGGACTTCCCAGCACTTACCTCTCAACGGTCGGGAGATTGGACAGAAACGACACGTGCTGCGGATTCCACGTTGAACTTAGGTCCCATTTGCCCTGTAGAATGACCGGGGTCAAGGTGGCGACCAGCTGAGACTTGCACCAGGCCATTGAAACGCATGAAATGATTGCGCATGGCCATTGTACTCAGTTGTGTTTCCCTGTGTACATTTTTTCGTTGGAGGTAGGCATGTCGGCAGTCGGCTGTATATCAGTCGTTGTCATGGCTACCAGAACCCTTCCAGGTTGCCACCTGGTTGTTGCTGCTCCACGCTTCATGCACCTGCGCAACTTGCAAAGTTCAGTTCCGCCGCACAGTGGCCACAATCTTGAAAACTTTGACAGTATTTCATAATCTGCTCCAGTATGGTCAAAAATTGGATGAAAGTTTTTTCACCTGCCACTCGGATCGTGCTATGGATCGTGATGCAGTTTGGAATACCTGTGTGATGGTCGGTATAGATTTCTGGCAATTACACATTACGGCCCTGTTCAACTGTCGGCTCTCTGTCGGTCAACAGACGAGGTCGGCCTGTACGCTTTTGTGCTGTACGTGTCCCTTCACGTTTCCACTTCACTATCATATCGTAAACAGGGCACCTGGGGAGGGTTAGGGGTGCGGAATTCTCGCATACAGACGTATGACACAAGCGACACCCAATCACCTGACCACGTTCGAAGTCGTGAGTTCCACGGAGCGCCCAGAATGCTCCTAATGTGAAAACGTATGTTTTGGGGGGGGGGGGGGGGGAGAGATATCCGAATACTTTTGATCAGTGTAATTAACAAACCCATTTTTAATTAATCACTACGTAATGAAATAAGTGTTCGTAATTAAGTATATACCTTCAGGAACAGCCTCCTTTTTAAAAAAAAATCCGTCTGATTTCGATGAACAAAAGTACACTCCTGGCCATTAAAATTGCTGCACCAAGAAGAAATGGAGATGATAAGCGGGTATTCATTGGACAAATATACTAGAACTGACATGTGATTACATTTTCACGCAATTTGGGTGCATAGATCCTGAGAAATCAGTACCCAGAACAACCACCTCTGGCCGTAACAGGGGCCTTGATACGCCTGGGCATTGAGTCAAACAGAACTAGGATGGCGTGTACAGGTACAGCTGCCCATGCAGCTTCAACACGATACCACAGTTCATCAAGAGTAGTGACTGGCGTATTGTGACGAGCCACTTTCTTGGCCACCATTGACCAAACGTTTTCAATTGGTGAGAGATCTGGAGAATGTGCTGGCCAGGGCAGCAGTCGTACAGTTTCTGTATCCAGGAAGGCCCGCGCAGGACCTGCATCATGCGGTCGTGCATTATCCTGCTGAAATGTAGGGTTTCGCAGGGATCGAATGGAGGGTAGAGACACGGGTCGTAACACATCTGAAATGTAACGTCCACTGTTCAAAGTACCGTCAATGCGAACAAGAGGTGACCGAGACGTGTAACCGATGGCACCCCATACCATCACGCCGGGTGCTACGCCAGTATGGCGACGACGAATACACGCTTCCAATGTGCGTTCACCGTGATGTCGCCAAACACGGATGCAACCATCGTGATGCTGTAAACAGAACGTGGATTCATTCGAAACAATGACGTTTTGCCATTCGTGCACCCAGGTTCGTAGTTGAGTACACCACCGCAGGCGCTCCTGTCTGTGATGCAGCGTCAAGGGTAACCGCAGCCATGGTCTCCGAGCTGATAGTCCATGATGCTGCAAACGTCGTCGAACTGTTCGTGCAGATGGTTGTTGTCTTGCAAACGTCCCTATCTGTTGACTCAGGGATCGAGACGTGGCTGCACGATCCGTTACAACCACGCGGATAAGATGCCGGTCATCTCGACTGCTAGTGATATGAGGCCGTTGCGATCCAGCACGCAGTTCCGTATTACCATCCTGAACCCACCGATACCATATTCTGCTAACACTCATTGGACCTCGACCAACGCGAGCAGCAATGTCGCGATAAGATAAACAGGAAACGCGATAGGTTACAATCCGACCTTTATCAAAGTCGGAAACTTGATGTTACGCATTTCTCCTCCTTACACGAGGCATCACAACATCGTTTCACCAGGCGACGCCGGTCAACTGCTGTTTGTGTACGAGAAAGCGGTTGGAAACTTTCATCATGTCAGCAGCGCTAACCTTGTGTGAATGCTCTGAGAAGCTAATCATTTGCATATCACAGCATCATCTTGCTGTCGGTTAAATTTCGCGTCTGTAGCATGTCATCTTCGTGGTGTAGCAATTTTAATGGCCAGTAGTGTAATAAAAGTTTGATACCGTAATGAGGACTTGACTATGTAGGGTTGCCATATGTAAAGAAGGCGTTACTCCTACCTATTTTATGCACTTGTGGACTTGTGCTAAAATGGCCAGTAGTGTATTTCATCCGAACGACGCAGTACTTTCCTTGTCCGGGTAGCTCGGAATGCGGCTCACAAAAAAGTGGCGCGTTGGCCCTGAAATTCAACGTTCGGCGGAAGCAGCTGGCCACTGCTGAGGTGGAGATTACGTAGCCCCAACATTACTTCAGCGGACGTATTAAATGAAACTTCTTGACTCGGAACTGTCATTCACGGCCACTTTGCGGGATTCTGACGCACTGTGCTCCGCCACTACAGCCTCGTCGACCAGAGCCAAGCCATCCGGACTGGGATCCTGTCGCCGTGTCGTTTCCCCTAGCGGGCGACTCCAGTTACTGAGTAACAGCTTTGAACGCGCGCGCCTTCGGCGTGTGTAGCAGCGTGTGACGCGGAGCCGCCGGCTGGCAACTGCTTAGCGCCGCGCCGCGCCGTGCCGTGACCTTGCGCGAGGTCGCGAGCCGAGCGCCGGGCGCCTGCGAGGCGGCGCGCCGGCACCGCATTGCGGTTCTCCGTGGCTGGCTGGCTGGCTGGCCGGCCGGCCGCCGCTCCGCCGTCCCATCGATCCACACTGGGCCGGACTCTTCTGCTCGCGCCGCCTTCCCCAATGGCACCGGCGCAGGCTCCGTGCCTGTCGCCAAACACCACATCTCATCAAATTGTACCACAAGAGTATAATAGTGGGTTACGGCTTGGGAGTCTGGGCACACAGGCTCACGAGGGTGGCGCCTGCCATGACAGTGAGAGGAGTCCAGAGGAACAAGATAGTGAGATCAGTGGGGGCATACAGGACTACGCTGGGAGGAGCCCTGTTAGTCATAATGGGGCTCTGCCACCTTGACATCACAATTCGGGAACAGGCCGCTTGGTACTGGGCCAAGAAAGGGAACACACAGAAAACAGAAGAGATTTTAGGCATCAGGGCTGGGAACAGGGTTGAGATCAGATTAAGAGGAGACCAGTCATGGCAAGAATCCTGGGAAGCTGAAGAAACCGGACGTAGAACTTTCGATCTTCTTCCGGATATTGGGGGACGGATGGGAATGACGTACTTCGAACCAACCCGGCGACTATTCCACTTTCTCACAGGTCATGGACCCTACCCGACATATTTATGTCGATTCGGGAAGAACGCTACACCCGCGTGTGACTGGTGTTCCGGAGGGTACTCCTGACCATGTCGTTTACGAGTGCCCCCTTTTCAATGATTTAGCTTCAATGTTACGTGACCAACTGCCACACCACCACACATACAGCTTACTTAGACAACACGACACCTTTCAGACCATCAACAAACTGGCAATCGTGGTATCGCAAAACGTTTTAAATGAACATCTGAGAGACTTGAATTAGCAAGACTGTGAGAAATAAACACCTATAGAGTCTGGTACCCTGTTCCCATACCTCCTGAGCGCGGACAGGCCGACTTCTACAGTCTGGAAATGCGCCGCGTTCGGGACTTAGAGGGAGTGGGGTGCAACGTTACCGATCATGGACAATGCATCGAACTTGACTTTAGGATAGGATTAGTTGTAGGACTTAGTTTTAGGTACTGTTTCTAGGAACCTGCAGCGACTAACATCTTGTCCTGCCCAGTGTTAGGGGCACGCTCATTGGGTTTAGCTCAATGAGCAAGACTCTATAACTAGGTTTATTCTTTTGACTGACACACATGTAACGCTGTAGGCATTATTAACTAGTTAATAGATAGGTTAATTAAGTAATTCACATACAATCAAATCAACTAAGTTTGCCCATTGCAATTATCCTGTAGCTCACTTACTAACAAGCTACTTAAATATAACTTAAGATTAGCTGCGATTGTAACCATTGTATTATCATCTGGACCCACTAATCATATAAGGTAGTGGCTTAAAAATTGTATAATTATTAAGATTGGACATAAAGATAAAAAAAAACACCGGCAGTATTTCAAAAGTCGACATTGTCAGCATTTTGGTAAAATGATCCCTTAGGATAAGGGTGAGATAAGGCGAATAGGCGGGCAATTGTGGCAAGAATTATGGGAAGCAGAACAAACACGTCACAGAACATTAGAACTTTTTCCTAACGTCAGGGAACGACTGGACACGAGATACTTTCAACCTACCCGAGGACTGATCCATTTCCTCACTGGCCATGGGCCATGTTGTTGTTGGGTCTTAGTTCAGATACTGGTTTGATGCAGCTCTCCACGCTACTCTATCCTGTGGAAGCTTCATCTCCCAGTACTTACTGCAGCCTACATCCTTCTGAATCTGCTTAGTGTATTCATCTCTTGGTCTCCCTCTACGATTTTTACCCTCCACGCTGCCCTCCAATCCTAAATTAGTGATCCCTTGATGCCTCAGAACATGTCCTACCAACCGATCCCTTCTTCTAGTCAAGTTGTGCCACAAACCCCTCCCCAATCCTATTCAATACCTCCTCATTAGTTATGTGATCTACCCATCTAGTTTTCAGCATTCTTCTGTAGTACCACATTTCAAAAGCTTCTATTTTCTTCTTGTTCAAACTATTTACCGTCCATGTTTCACTTCCATACATGGCTACACTCCATACAAATACTTTCAGAAACGACTTCCTGACACTTAAATCTAAGCTCGATGTTAACAAATTTCTCTTCTTCAGAAACGCTTTCCTTGCCATTGCCAGTCTACATTTGATATCCTCTCTACTTCGACCATCATCAGTTTGCTCCCCAAATAGCAAAACTCATTTACTACTTTAAGCTTCCTGATCTAATCCCTTCATCACCACCCGACTTAATTCGACTACATTCCATTATTCTCGTTTTCCTTTTGTTGAGGTTTGTCTGGGCCATAGCCGCGTGTGAATGTGGTGCATCAGAGGGTACTCCCGATCATGTGGTCTACGAGTGCCCCCTTTTCAATCATGTAGCACCCACATTACGTGACCAGTTACCTGACCATGATACATACCACTTACTTAGACTTGGCGGATGAGGTATCACGAAAACTGTCAAAAAAATACCCGAGGGACATAAACTAAACTAACAATTTGAGACACACCAAATACTGAATTTTGCGCCCCATTCCCATACCGCGTGTGCGTGGACAGGCCGACTTTCCTCATACTCTGAAATCCGCCGCGTACAGCACTAGGGGAAGGGTACGACACTACCGGTACAGGACAAAGCACCGGACTTGACTTGGATTAGAACTAATTAGTAGTACTTACATTAGGAAATTTGCTACTTAGGAACCTGCAGTGAATAACATCCTTGGCCTGCCCAGTATCAGGGGCACGCTCATCGGGATTAGCTCGATGAGCAAGGCTCTAAAAAGTAGGTTTTATAAACTACTGACACAACTGTGCCGCTGCAGGCAGTAGAGTTAAGTGTAGGTCATACAAAGCTAATAATAATAATAATAATAATAATAATAATAATAATAATAATAATAATAATAATAATAATAGAACTTACATATACAACTACAGAAATCTGTAATTATTGACACTTGTTCAATTACCCGAAAGTTCCTAAATGCAATGTAACATATACCGTACAGTTACAAGGAAGTCACGCTTGATCAAGGTCCGCGTCACCTTCCATTTTTAACCAGACATAACGTCTGAGACAAGAAAGAAATAATAATAAATCAGTTGCCCATTGTTATCTGGTTATAGCTGTAGCTCACTAATTAATTAAATTTGTAACTACCTGCAGTTAATGTTAGATGAAATTAGGAGCCACAAATCATTTAAGTGGGTTAAGATTGTATAATTATTATAAATTTGTAATAAAGATTTAAAAATCCGGAGAGGAACCAGCTGTCTGAATCCAACGGCGAACTCACAGCGGCCGAGGACGTTGCATCAGGTAGGATCGGAAGTCGATGACACCCTGGTGCGGCGGCTTGCCGTCCGTTGGCGAGGTATTCACGCCCTGCTTGACTGCGACTCTAACACCCTGTTTCAGGGAACACACACATGTCCCATATGACCGCTCGCGTTGTTCCATCAGGTAGACAGCAGTATCAGATGTCATGCTGAACCTGGCGCACTGGTACGGTAGGCTGTCAAGACTATTGTTCACGTTGGAGTTAAGATAGTTTTCGCCCTGGACTGGCACTGTGTTGGTAGTCCCGTGGACTACCCATCAGATACTGGCTGCTGGTCTTAATTATCCACGGCTACAGATCGCTGATCCTCTCATAAGGCAGCAACAGTAGAACAGGCTCAAACAAGTTACAGCACCACATAACAGAGAATCGAGTGTGAAAGACATGATTGCCATCGATGACGGGATGTCCCCTTGGTGACGGGATGTCCCCTTGGTGACGGGATGTCCCCTTGGTGACGGGATGTCCCCTTGGTGACGGGATGTCCCCTTGGTGACGGGATGTCCCCTTGGTGACGGGATGTCCCCTTGGTGACGGGATGTCCCCTTGGTGACGGGATGTCCCCTTGGTGACGGGATGTCCCCTTGGTGACGGGATGTCCCCTTGGTGACGGGATGTCCCCTTGGTGACGGGATGTCCCCTTGGTGACGGGATGTCCCCTTGGTGACGGGATGTCCCCTTGGTGACGGGATGTCCCCTTGGTGACGGGATGTCCCCTTGGTGACGGGATGTCCCCTTGGTGACGGGATGTCCCCTTGGTGACGGGATGTCCCCTTGGTGACGGGATGTCCCCTTGGTGACGGGATGTCCCCTTGGTGACGGGATGTCCCCTTGGTGACGGGATGTCCCCTTGGTGACGGGATCAGCTCTGCTTATCTGGAGTCTTCAGTCTTAAGTTCAGCTATATTGGCTCAACGAATTTGTTAGTGTATCTCTAGTGCTTAGTGAAATGGCGATGGCAGTGTTGCGCACTACCTAGTGTTTCTTACGTAATGTTGGGAGAGTAATGAAGGCTGTTCTGCCTGCACTCTACTGGCGATTTTGTGCTGAGCTCGTTTGCAGAGTCGCTGAAGAGCATAGATGTTGCTGTTTTCGTGACCTGGTAACGGCGTTGAAGTGACGCTTCCCGGCTGGCTGCTGCTACTTCCGCGTGATTAACACTTGGTGTTCGAACATAGAAAATTTACTCTCCCATTACCTACTAATTTGTCGCTTAACAGTATTACGAGAAACAGAGGAACAAAATAATTGTTTGGAATGCCGGGCCTAAACTACTCCGAACTGTTGGTGAAACGCTTGTGTGATCGTATTACACATAAACGACATAAGAATTCGGCTCGAAAGAGACTGTGTGTATAAAAGTCACTATTTTTTTCAGTAAGTTGTCAACATTGTGAAAGCTGTGCAATTTGTATATTTCCATAATAACTTGTTTATAACGTTTAACCCAGCTCATTTTATTTTTTGTCTTTCGAGCCTATCCGGATTTTAAATTATTCGGATGACATTCAAATGGTTCAAATGGCTCCAAGCACTATGGGACTTAACATTATGAAACGTCCCCTTAGAAAAATTTAAAAATGACAGTACTGGAAAACCTCTTACGTTATTTGATTTTCAAACAGCTGAGCAGAACTGAACGTACTTCAGACATTTCTCTCTTTACTTATTCTGATCAACACTAAACTGACACACAATATTTTTAGCGCAACGCAATCTACTTTCAATAATCCCTACAAAAGAATGGCCCTGACTAACAACCTATACCTTTCATGAATCACTTACCTCACAAAAATCTTCGTTACTCGAACTACTGCAATACAGCGAGCGCCAATACAGCCAGCTAAATAAAAGATTCTAACTACTGAAGGCACTAACTACTGATAGGCATAGTTAGCAAATGAAAGATTTTGATAGAGAACAATCAATGTATTTACTTAAATAATATTCAACAGTTCATGATACCCAGTATTACAAATTTACTCTTTCTGATGGACATACGTCCAGATCGTCCGCTCTCAAAATTCTGCCATCTCTCCCCTCCACATCCACCACTGCTGGCGGCTCACCTCCAACTGCGCAACGCTACGCGCTGTTCGCCTCCAACTGCCCAACACAGCAATAGCGAATATTCCAACAATGAGTCCAACCAGCCACAGACTGCACACAGCACAGTCAGTGATTTTCGTACAGGGCGCTACGTGGCGTTACCAACATAAAAACCTAAACAGCCTACTTACAACATCTGAGGTCATCAGTCCCCTAGACTTAGAACTACTTAAACCTAACTAAACTAAGGACATCACACACATCCATGCCCGCGGCAGGATTCGAAGCTGCGACTGTAGCAGCAGCGTGGTTCAGGACTGAAGCGCCTAGAACTGCTCGGCCACAGCGGCCGGCTCGGATGACATTGGGCCCACGTAGTCCCAACAAAGCAGTTTCCACACTGTATTTAGCTTTCAGGCTGTAGTATCTTGACCTTTTATTGCGTAGTTGGACCAGTTTCTTTTTCTATTATTCAGTGTGACGGGAAGATGTATACAGCGTGTGGAAACTGTGCTTTCATAAGCGCTTGTCAACAAATATATAATCATACTTAGTTTTGTGCCGTACAGGGCAGACTTTGAACCTTGTCTCAATTTGACGCGTTTGTACCGCGGAGGGACGCGTAGAGTTTCACTTGGAGAACTAGTAAAACAAATTCTTTAACGAACGTTGTAGCGTGGTCACAACATTCAGAAATGTGAACTTGTTCTACAGTATGACATGGGCCCAGACTTACGTGCCGCACTATCAACGCCTTATCAGAAGCTGAAAGTCTTAATCGCATTGCAGTTTACAGTATTTCGGTTGGTGTCTCTTCAGATGCCAAGCATACGTACTCAAGAGATTACTTATCTGTGGTCATTCCAAGAGCCGCACCTGTCACCAGGCTTGCTGCAGATACTTCAAATTGGCTCCCCTACTGAGTAATGCCAGGATCAAGTCTAATTCCTCGTATGGCGCCTATGCTTAGGAGGTACAGACATTTATTGCGTCAATTGAACAAAACTGAAGACAGCAGACGCAGAGCCGTGAGGGTAAATTCAGCAGTTAAAGATGTATACAAAATGACTTCTCACTGTCCACAAAAAGTTAAATGATGTAGAGACACTTAAAGGAGAATGTTTGCAAAGAAACGAATAATTACAGAGCTATCGCTACTCCAATGTAACCTGTTGTAACTGACAAACGAGAATGTGAAATGATCACGCAGATTTCATGGAGTTTATTAGCTTAAATGCGTACGAAAAATTCCAGTAGTGAATAAAGTGAAATGGCGTCATACGAAACATTGTATTTCCACAAAGTTCGATCAGCCAGAATTACTTGTAGATGTTGTCAGTCGGTTTGGCTTACTTTCCGTTGTACGTATCCGCCGCATATTAAGAGGAACCAAGAAAATGGTCTTGTCGATGGGGCCGAGAGGAGGTTCAAACATTTAACGTTTTGCCGTCAACGAAAGGAATCTCTGAAGGTGCTCGCGTGTGAGGAAACCGGTAATCGGACAGTGTGCGAGCTGTCACATTTATTCCATACGCTCATATTTTAACTCTTAATCGTGATATTTTAAATGTATCCTACAGATATGACGATGTTGTTGTTGTTGTTGTTGTTGTGGTCTTCAGTCTCGAGACCGGTTTGATGCAGCTCTCCATGCTACTCTACCCTGTGCAAGCTTCTTCATCTCCCAGTACTTACTGCAGCCTACATCCTCCTGAATCTGCGTAGTGTATTCATCTCTTCGTGTCCCTCTACGATTCTCACCCTACACGCTGCCCTCCAATGTTAAATTTATGATCCCTTGATGCCTCAGAACATGTCCTACCAACCGATCCCTTCTTCTAGTCAAGTTGTGACACAAACTCCTCTTTTACCCAATTCTATTCAATACTTCCCCATTAGTTATGTGATCTACCCATCTAACCTTCAGCATTCTTCTGTAGCACCACATTTCGAAAGCTTCTATTCTCTTCTTGTCTAAACTATTCATCGTCCATGTTTCACTTCCATACATGGCTACGCTTCATACAAATACTTTCAGAAACGACTTCCTGACACTCAAATCTATACTCGATGTTAACAAATTTATCTTCTCCAGAAACGCTTTCCTTGCCATTGCCAGTCTACATTTGATATCCTCTCTGCTTCGACCATCATCAGTTATTTTGCTCCCCAAATAGCAAAACTCCTTTACCACTTTAAGTGCCTCATTTCCTAATCTAATTCCCTCAGCATCACCCGACTTAATTAGACTACATTCCATTATCCTCGTTTTGCTTTTGTTGATGTTCATCTTATATCCTCCTTTCAAGACACTATTCCGTTCAACTGCTCTTCCAATCCTTTGCTGTCTCTGACAGAATTGCAATGTCATCGGCGAATCTCAAAGTTTTTATTTCTTCTCCATCGATTTTAATACCTACTGACCTAAGAGCCTGAAAATCACTGATGGATATCTCTGGTGTGTCAGTATGTCCAAAATACTGCGCGTTGTTATTAGCGAGGGAGTTAGACTTTTTCTTGAAATATGCGAAATTCTCGCTTCAGCATAATTTTGTTACCTGGGCGCACAAAGCTTTGGACAGTGACAAGACAGTGTGCGTCGACGACGCCAGTACAGCTCCCATTGCTAACTAAAGCACTCCAGACGAATAAGTAAGATGATAGGTTTGTGCAGGCGTTTGGGAACGTTTGACCGCCCGACGTTTTGGCGCGCTAGCACGACGACAACAAGGCTGGTCCGCGAGGCTGCGTTCTGCGAGGCGGTGGCGGCCGTGAGCTCGTCCGTTACGTAAGCCAGCTGTTTCAGATCCTGGCGACTAACGACGCACCCACTGACCCACTTGAACACGGCTAAGTTGAAGCGGGCGTCGCCATATGGTGCTGTTGAGGCTGCCAGAACGCTTGTACGGGGGATGGGCAAAATAATGTGGTTTATTAATAATGGTTTCGACCCCCATCTGCCCGTAATATAGCTGCGAGTCGTCTTGGAATAGTGGCATACAATGATTATATAGTCTCCAGTAGAATGTTGTGCCACTCTACGATCGGAACCTGTTCTAACTCCTGAAATAGTGACGAGGGAAGCGGAAATCTGCTACGGAGTCTTCGCTCAAATAGCGCCTGCAAGGGTTCTGTATGGTTGCTGGCCAGGGAAGAAACTGCAATTCATTATTCCACGACTGTACTGCCCTGGCTGTGTGAATTGGATGCATTACCGTCCTGAAGTATGGCATCGTTGTTGGGAACATCATTTCAATCATGGGGCGCACCTGATCACATAAAATGTTCACAAAATCTGAGAGGAAATCACAAATCCAGTCACACAACCGAGACGATACTCCATATGCAAGCAATTTGATCAATAGTCACTTGTGAGGAACGGTGTCAAAAGCCTTCTGGAAATCTAGAAATATGGAATCGATCTGAGATCCGTTGTCGACAACACTCCGTATTTCATGGGACTAAAGATAGCTGTGTTGCACACGACCGATATTTTCTAAATCCGTGTTTGTTACGTATCAGTAAGTCATTTTCTTCGAGGTAAAATGGAAATGTCGTGTGTCTAGGGCCTCCCGTCGGGTAGACCGTTCGCCTGGTGCAGGTCTTTCGATTTGACGCCACTTCGGCGACCTGCGCGTCGATGGGGTTGAAATGATGATGATTAGGACAACACAACACCCAGTCCCTGAGCGGAGAAAATTTCCGACCCAACGGGGAATCGAACCCGGGCCCTTAGGATTGACAGTCTGTCACGCTGACCACTCAGCTACCGGGGCGGATTTCTTCGAGGTGATTCATAACGTTAGATTAAAGTATATGCTCCAAAATCCTACTGCAAATTGAGGTCAGTGATATGGATCTGTAACTATATGGTTTCTTGAATATTGCTGTGACCTGTGCTACTTTCCAGTCTTTAGGAACAGACCTTTTGTCAACTGAGCGGTTGTATATGATTGCTAAGAAAGGCGCTATTGTGTGTGCATACCCTGAGAGGAATCTGATTGGTATACCATCTGGACCAGAAGACTTGCCTTTGATATCTACTTTTGTGTCACTCGTGCTAACAGCTGTTCTGGATTCGAATTCTGAAATATTTACTTCGTCTTCTTTCGCGAAGGAATTACAAAAAACTATATTTAGTAACTCCGCTTTAGTGGCGCTCAGAGGCGCGACTCAATGTTCACAACACGGAGCGCTCTTCCACGACTTTTAGTGCGCCTTGCCCGCACTGTGTACAGGTTGTGACTCTGTGCTGATGTGGTGCGTCGTTTGGTGTTGCAGGAAGAAGATTGAGTCGATCGGCAAGATGACGCAGATGACGCAGGAGGAGATCGTGACGAACACGAAGACGGTGGTGCAGGGCCTGGAGGCGCTCAAGAACGAGATCAACTCGATCCTGAACGGGCTGTCGCCGGCGCTGGAGCCACAGGGGCCGGCCGGCTCCCCCGACCACGCGGGCGCCGAGAAGGCGGGGCTCGTCCGCAAGTTCCTCGACACCATAGAGCTGGGCCTGGGCGAGGCGCAGGTGAGTGTCGCGGGGCAGCTGGCCGGCGCGCCGCGCGCTGCCAGGGTCTCCTAAGTTTTAATAAATACACTTCTGGCCATTAAAATTGCCACATCAAGAACAAATGCAGATGATAAACGGGTATTCATCGGACAAATATACTGGAACTGACATGTGCTCACATTTTCACGCAATTTGGGTGCATAGATCCTGAGAAATCAGCACCCAGAACAGCCACCTCTGGCCGGAATAACGGCCTTGATACGCCTGGGCATTGAGTCAAACAGAGCTTGGATGGCGTCCATGCAGCTTCAACATGATACCACAGTTCATCAAGAGTAGTGACTGGTGTATTGTGACGAGCCAGTTACTCGGCCACCATTGACCTGGCCTTTTCAATTGGTGAGAGATCTGGAGAATGTGCTGGCCAGTGCGGTAGTCGAACATTTTATATACCCAGGAAGGCCCGTACAGGACCTGCAACATGCGGTCTTGCATTATCCTGCTGAAATGTAGGGTTTCGCAGGGGTCGAATTAAGGGTAGACCCACGGGTCGTAACACATCTGAAATGTAACGTCCACTGTTCAAAGTGCCGTCAATGCGAACAAGAGGTGACAGACGTGTAGCCAATGTCACCCCATACCATCACGCCGGGTGATACGCCAGTATGGCGATGACGAATACACGCTCCCAATGTGCGTTCGCCGCGATGTCGCCAAACACGGATGCGACCATCGTGAGGCTGTAAACAGAACGTGGATTCATCCGAAAAAATGACGTTTTGCCATTCGTGCACCCAGGTTCTTCGTCGAATACACCATCGCAGGTGCTCCTGTCTGTGATGCAGCGTCAAGGGTAACCGCAGTCACGATCTGCGAGCTGATAGTCCATGCTGCTGCAAACGTCGAACTGTTCGTGATGGTGGTTGTTGTCTTGCAAACGTCCCCATCTGTTGACTCAAGGATCGAGACGTGGCCGCACGATCCGTTACAGCCGTGCGGATAAGATGCCTATTATCTCGACTGCTAGTGATACGAGGCCGTTGCGATCCAGCAAGGCGTTCCGTATTACCCTCCTAAACCCACCGATTCCACATTCTGCTAACAGTCATTGGATCTCGACCAGCGGGAGCAGCAATGTCGCGCTACGGTAAGCCGCAATCGCGATAGGCTACAATCCGACCTTTATGAAAGTCGGAAACGTGATGGTACGCATTTCTTTTCCTTACACGAGGCATCACAACAACGTTTCACCAGACAACGCCGGTCAACTGCTGTTTGTGTATGAGAAATCACTTCGAAACTTTCCTCATGTCAGCGCGTTGTAGGTGTCGCCACCGGCGCCAACCTTGTATGAATGCTCTGAAAAGCTTAATCATTTGCATATCACAGCATCTTCTTCCTGTCGGTTAAATTTCGCGTCTGTAGCATGTCATCTTCGTGGTGTAGCAATTTTAATGGCTAGTAGTCTAAATACATAGACCTGTTTATTTCTGCTATGTTTTACATCAGTTTACAGCTTGACGATTTAGCTATTTTTTCACATAATCACTATTTCTGTCGATGCATTTTTGTAGATGCTGTGGCAGTTTTTGTATGCCCATGTCATACTAGCTCGCCGCCACGCTGTTTAGAAAGTTATGAACCCCTTGTTTCACCTCGTCGTCGGAGCCGAATCGCTGGGACCACAATTAACGCTGACAGGTACTGTGAGACCCAGAAAAAACTCATACGGGAAATTCAGAAACGGAGAAGAGGAATGTTGAGCAAGGGCGTACACATTCTCCGTGACAACGCTCGCCCACACATCTCCCGGCAAACCGTTGCTCTCCTGCAACAGATTCAGTGGAACATAATCACCCACCCACCTACCCTATAGTCCTGACTTGGTGCCCAGTTAGTGTCACCTGTGCCCTAGGTTAAAAGAACGTTTGGCCGGAAAGCGATTCAGCTCCGACGACAAGGTGGAAGAAGAGGAACTTTCTGAACAGCATTGCGGCGAGGTGGTATGACGTGGGCATACAAAAACTGCCACAGCGTCTACAGAAATACATCTATAGAGATGGTGATTATCGAAAAATAGCTAAATGTTCAAGCTGTAAACTGATGTAAACCATTATAGAAATAAGCAGGTCTATGTACTTACAAAAAAAATAGAACTTACTTTTGGGCTTACCCTCGTATATATTTATAAATGTGCTGCAGTAAGGTGCTGTATATTTTTAAATGTTCTACACGACGGTCTGTTTCGGCTTGTTGCCACTATCTGGTAAGATTATCTATCCGTAAGTCGTGGGTGTTTTAGGTTTGCAGTGATATTGGTACTTACGTTTAGTTGGAAGTGACGACCATATTGCAATTAGTCAATTTTTTGTCATGTCGTTGCAACTATATTACTTTTTGTCTTTACGAAACGGGAAAATACGATTTTGTGTGACATTTTGACAGATCTTTCTTTATTACGATGCAATAAGTGTATGCTTAGAAAGTACATACAGCTTACCAGAGATGTTAAACTTCGGTGTTCTTTTTCCCTTAACATTTTATCTATGGTCTGTGTAAGTTTTGTTTAGAATATGACTATTTCTTTTCGTATTCTGTTATATCAATAACGTTTTCAGAATAGTATTTATGTTTAAAATCCGGTGTGTTCGGTTAGAATTTCGTGTGGATATTTCCTTCTATGAATATAAAATTTCAGTTTTCCGAGAATGGTCACAGTAAGTCCTTTCGGTATTTTGTGTAATATTTCTAACGCACTTTCCATTTTCTCGGTTTCGTGGTGTGGAGTTTTCGGATGTAAATGGAATCTTGACGGATTACTGCGTTAGAAATATTTTGCAAGAACATTCTCGAAGAACTGGAAATTGATATTCATATAAGGAAATGTCCACACGAAATTCTTAATGAACATACAGATTTTAAACATAAATACTACATTGAAAATTTTGACATGATAAAATAAGAAAAGAAAGTCGTATTCTAAACAAACCCATACATACTACAGATATAATTTAAGTAAGATCAGGACAACGAAATGTAACATCTCTGGCAAGCTGTTCATACTTTGTAAACAAATAGCATCGTAGTAAAGAACTGTCAAAATATCAGAAAAAACGTGTTTATTTTTTGTAACTACAAAAATGTTATACCAACGAAGACATGGCAGAAAAAGTTTATTGTAGATGCAATGTAGTTGTCACTTCCAACTATACATAAGTACTAATGCAGTTGTACACACAAAACAGCCACAGTTCACGTATAGATAATCTTATTAATAATTATTTTTGCAGGTCGCTTTATGGCAATAAGCCGAAACAGGCTTGTCTACTAGAATACTAAAATAAAAAACTATTTTTTGCAGCTGGTTTTGGTGCACGGGTTTTCAATATGTCATATTCTGACGTATAAAAGGCTGCGTGCCAAACAGAACGTAAATATCTGTACAGTGGTAGCCATTCCTGGTATAAGGCGTATTCAATGACTAACGTCCAGGGTCACTATTTAACTGAATGAAGTTCCACGCATACAGAGCTGTCTGCCGACTCTTCAGGAAATTACTGCAGTCCAGAATGAGATTTTCACTCGGCAGCGAAGTGTGCGCTGATATGAAACTTCCTGGCAGATTAAAACTGTGTGCCCGACCGAGACTCGAACTCGGGACCTTTGCCTTTCGCGGGCAAGTGCTCTACCATCTGAGCTACCGAAGCACGACTCACGCCCGTTACTCACAGCTTTAGTTCTGCCAGTATCTCGTCTCCTACCTTCCAAACTTTACAGAAGCTCTCCTGCGAACCTAGCAGAACTAGCACTCCTGAAAGAAAGGATATTGCGGAGACATGGCTAGTATCTCGTCTCCTACCTTCCAAACTTTACGCAGGAGAGCTTCTGTAAAGTTTGGAAGGTAGGAGACGAGATACTGGCAGAAGTAAAGCTGTGAGTACCGGGCGTGAGTCGTGCTTGGGTAGCTCAGATGGTAGAGCACTTGCCCGCGAAAGGCAAAGGTCCCGAGTTCGAGTCTCGGTCGGGCACAGTTTTAATCTGCCAGGAAGTTTCAATTACTGCAGTCTTTTGGCGATTTCGTAGTTTTTTGCCAGTCGGTTAGAGCAGATTCCAATGGCCGAGGCAATTGTAAATTCCGCAATTTTTGAAGTGCGCAGTGTGATCAGATTTTTGCTTGCAGAGGAATTTTCAGCTTCTGAAGTCGTTCGCGAGTTACGTTTAGTGTATGTACCTGAAATAATGAGTGACAAGTTCGAAAATAATGTCGAGAATTTCAGAATGGCTGTACAAATGTTGACGATGAACAGCGGAGTGGCAGTGCCAGTATTTGGACGGATGACAGATCGATGAAGTGAACCAAAAAGTTCGAAGTGACGACGATGGACGATTAATGTCTGGCTAATGAATTCCAGAATGTTGCTCGAACCACCGTTTACACGATTGTCACTGAACGATTGTGTGCGAGGTAGGTTCCAAAAATGATCACTGGTCAGAACGAAGAATGCGTAGTGCACCATAGTGATCGGAGCGCAGTAGACAAGGAAAAGATAAATCGTTTTCCCACATTGTTGCGAGCGACGAGACGTGTCTGTCGCACACGAACGCAGAATCGAAACAGCTGTCTAACAAGGGAACCTCCCCATCGCAGCCCCCTCAGATTTAGTTATAAGTTGGCACAGTGGATAGGCCTTGAAAAACTGAACACAGATCAATCGAGAAAACAGGAAGAAGTTGTGTGGAACTATGGAAAAAATAAACAAAATATACAAACTGAGTAGTCCATGGGTAACATATGCAACATCAAGGCATATATAGATACAGGAGCGCCGTGGTCCCGTGGTTAGCGTGAGCAGCTGCGGAGTGAAAGGTCCTTGGTTCAAGCCTACCCTTGAGCGAAAAGTTTACTTACTTTGTTTTTGCAAGTTATGATCTGTCCGTTCGTTCATTGACGTCTCTATTCACTGTAATAAGTTTAGAGCCTGTGTTTTGCGACGGCACCGCAAAACCGTGCGATTAGTAGACGAAAGGACGTGCCTCTCCAATGGGAACCGAAAACATTTGATCCAGGAAAACACGTCAAATATATTCTATACGACACTGGTGACGGCATGTGCGTCACATGACAGGAATATGTTGTCGACCCACCTAACTTGCACACTTGGCGAATGGGTAAAAAGGTTCTTCAACCTTGCCCGATTTAGGTTTTCTTGTGGATGTGATCATCACTCCCAAAAAAGTGATGAAAACATAAAAGTGTGTCACATAAACTGCAACAAATGAATGCAACAGTTCCACAGTCGCACAGTTTTCTCTGTGCTCTGTCAAAACATATGTTTTTAACGTTTTCAAATTTTTCCCTGTGTAGACCGTCAAATCCCGCATATGTCCAAGTAAATCTAAACACATCCTGGAATTCTGGAGAGCGAAATTGATTATGTGTGAGTGCCTGAACTCTGATAATTGTCTGAAAATAAAAATTAAAACTTTTTGCTGGAGGGAAGACTTGAACCAAGGACCTCTAGGTCCGTAGCTGTTTACGCTAACCACGGGACCACGGCGCGCCTGTGCCCGCATCATCCTTGATGTTGCCTATCTTGCGCATGGACTACTCAGTTTGTATATTTTCCTTATTTTTTCATAGTTCCACACAACTTCTTCCTGTTTTCTCGATTTATCTGTGTTCAGTTTTTCAAGGCCTATCTACTGTGCCAACTTATAACTAAATCTGAGGGGGGTGGGATGGGGAGGTTTCCTTGTAAGCAGTGCCACCATTAAAGTTCACCCACGCCAAGAGAGTACAAGTAATCGCCGTTCTCGAAACGGAAATGATGGCTGCCGTTTTCTGGGACAAACAGGGCGTCCTTTTGATTTATTTAATGGACCATGGGTCAAAAACTACAGCTGACGTATACTGTGGAAGGCTATCCAGATTGAGACCACTTGCAATCCAAAACAGACGCCACGTGAAACTGTCGTCTGGCATAGTCCTTCTTCGCAATGCACGTCCTGACACACTGCCAAAACCGAGAAGATCAAATATTTTCATTGGGAAGTTTTTGATCACTCTCTGTACAGTCTCGATCTTGGACCAAACGACTATTTCCTTTCTTGAGTTTGAAAGTCTGGTTGGCAAAGATTTGAAAAAGACGAAACCATTTAGTTCAGTTCCCAGGCGTCAGACTTCTATCCAGAGGTATTAAAGAAGCTGATGTAGCGTTACATTAATTCTACAGATATGAACAGCGATTATGTGGAAAAGTAAAATAGATCGTTGTAAAATGTTACTATCAGTATAATCCTTTTCTCACGAGCTTATTTTTTATGACCATACAGACCGTAGTTTTGGAATACGCCTCGCACGTTGTCTGTCGTTTGATGCCAAAGAGATTACGTGTGTTTTGGTATAGCGGCGATTATTTTGTGTCAGAATTGGGCAGGAGAATAAAATGCGAGAAAGTTCCAGCAATATTAAATATTGTTATTGCCGACGCTGTTGTAAGTAGAACAAGGATTTTGAGAGTGGCATAAGCTTTGTGAAGACGGAAGTCGTTGCAGATTAAGGCCGACCTGGACATTAGAGTAAATCATTAACCCACGAAGTAGTGGAAAAAGTGAAACAAGTGATTCTGGTCAATAGCCGAATCAAAATCACCGAAGTTGCTGATGTTAGCATATCACTTTGCTCATGCCATGAAATTGTTCCGAATGTTTTGGATATGACACTTGCGAGAGCAAACTTTGTTCCAAAATTGCTGAATTTCGAACAAAAACAGTGGCCAATGAATGTTGCTCAGGAGTCTGTATGATGTCAAGAACGATGCAGAAATGCCGAAGCGTGCCACTTCAGGTGATGAAACATAGGTTTGCGGATGTGACGTGGAAACTAAGGTTCAGTCGTCACGGTGGACGCGTCCTGGATCGCAAAGACCGAAGAAAGTTCGACAGTTGCGGTCGAATGCGAAGGGTATGCTCGCTGAGTTCTTGGCCCAAGGTCAAAGAGTTTTACTTTAAAGTTCAACGCCGTTCCGTGAAGCAACCCGGAAGAAAACGTCCATGTTTGAGGCGAAACAATTCAAGGGTTTTGCAGCCGAAAATACCTGTTGACATAAAATTCCTTCTCCGTGAATTTTTGGCTCAACAGTGCTACAATGATGCCCCAACCTCCATATTCGTCAGACATGACACCATGTGATTTTTGTGTATTTTTTTAAAAGAAAATCGTAATGGCGCAACGTTTTGCAAGTATAGAGTAAAAATGCATCGCTGGCATTTAATAGCTGTTCTAAAGATACCGGTAGTTCCAGAGGTGTTTCTGGGACAGAAAAAATCGCAGGCATTATTACATATTATTAAACGGAGAAATGGTTTTAAGCGGATATCATTGATGAAGGCGAAGAAAGAAAATTATTAAAGTTTCATAATTTTTTACCTCGTATATTGTTGGCTGTAGGGTTCGCTATATTTTCATTTTGTATTTGGGCGTGCTCGTTGTTTATTGTTAATACTTAAACTTTCCTGTGAAAGAAATGAAATTGGAGGCGTCATTATAAAATTGGAAATAGATGGAAATGGGGAATAAGACATTGCGAGAATAATTTGACAGAGCACTGGAAGATCTGAGTCGGAAACGAGGTGCTGAAGTAGCCATAACGAAACTATTCCGCCTGGTATGACACAGGCAAAATACGTTCGAACTTCGAGAAGAATGTTACAATTCCAATACCAAAGGAAGCAGGTGCTGACAGGTGTTTGTGTTACCGAACTACCAGTTCAGTAAGTCATATTCGCAAAATACCGACACAAATTATTTACAAAAGAATGGAAAAGCTGGTAGAAGCCGACCACGTGGAAGATCTGTTCGGTTTCCAGAGGAATGTAGGAACACGCGAGTGTGACCTATAATAAATGGTAGGTCAAAGAAAAACCTTCGTTTATAGCATTTACAGATGCAGATAGTGTTTGTGACAGTGCCTACTGGAATACACTGTTTGAAATTCTGAAAGTGGCACATATATTTAAAAAAAAAAGTTATTCACAATTCCTGCAGTTTGAGCCGAAGGACATGATCGGGAAACGGTGATAGGGAAGGGAATGAAACAAGAGTTGCAGCCTATCCCGGAAGTTACTCAACCTCTGCGTAATACAACAGTTAAAGGAAATAAGGGACAGATTTGAAGATGGAATTGAAGTTCAGAGAGAAGAAGTGAAATCTTCAGGGTTTGCCGATGACATAGTAATTTTTGGACACAGCAAAGGACTAGCAACAGCAGTTGAAGAGAATGGAAAGTATCTTGGAAAGAAATTAATAGATGATAGACAACAAAAATGAAACAAGGGTAGACAAATTCAAATGAATTCAACGAGGCGATGCTGAGGGCATTAGAGAAAGAAACGTGACTTAACGCAGATCAGTTTTGCTTTTTGGGCAGCGAAATAACTGATGGACTAAGTAGAGGGATGAGAAACGCAGATTGGCTATACCACGGAAAGCATTTCTGAAAAGGAGAAACCTTTTAACACATTTTACAAAGCCTTCGGGAAGGAATTTGTCGGGAATAGCCTTGTATTGTTGTGGAACGTGGACGATAAACAGTTGAGACAAGAAGAGTAGAAACGTCATCAGTGATACAGAAAAGTGCTTAAGGTTAGGTGGGTGGATGGAGTGTCTAATGAGAAGGGACTCAATCGAACTGCAGAGAATAATTTATGGCGTAACTTAACTAAAGGTATTGGATTACTTTTGAATGCATTATGGGAACAGCAGTGATCAATGTCTTGTAAATAATTACTATTACAAACAGTCTTGATCACGATTTATTTTATAAGGTGACCGGTTTCGACCACTACTGTGGTCATCTTCAGACCATTGAGTGGAAACCCCTTTCTGTTGGAGAATCACAACAGAAAGGGGTTTCCACTCAATGGTCTGAAGATGACCACAGTAGTGGTCGAAACCGGTCACCTTATAAAATAAATCGTGATCAAGACTGTTTGTAATAGTAATTATAAAGGTATTGGCTTTCATGCCACATCTTCAGCCATGATGGGATATGGGATGGGGTGGGGGTTAAAATTATACAAGAAAATTAAGGCTCGAATACGGCAAGCAGGTACAAATGGATTTCAGTAACGGTAGTTAAAGATGGAGGTTTACACAGGATATAGTAGCGCATAGAGCTGCATCAGATTTTCGCGATCCCTCGTGTAAAGTGTAATAAACAGCATATGAAGGTATGTCTAGTGACACACCTTTATTTGAATACGTATACTGTCTTCATGTAGTACTTTTGTTTTGTACTCAGGATGCCTCACATTGTCAAGCGCCTCAACAGCTTCATACATTTCTATTAGATTTGTAGTTGCGGGACACAAAACGTAATTATTACTTTGATCTACAATAAAAATAGTTCTTAATGCACATAGTGTATTGAACATGTATTTACTTTCAGATATTGGTCCTTTAGTGCTTTATAAACTGCTTCACACGTTCCAGGTATTATTTTAATGTGCAGTGTGGTATTAGTGCTGTACTGTAAGCTAGAGTAAGTCTCTCCTGTAGCTAGATATCGGAGCGTTAGAGCCTGTCTTCTGCAGATACGGCCGTTCTTGAGTAAGTATTGTGCTTTGTGATATGACGAACACCTCACTGAGCAAATACTGAAATTTATGCTCATCCATTCTTAAGTAATTTATGTACGAATTGACGTCCTCCACTACAAGCTGACAACAAGTTTTGTTGACTGCTTTTATAGTCTCGTCTTAAAACCCGCGGCTTCACCCAGGTACGCTTCTTCCCCCCCCCCCCCCCCCCCCCCCCCCCTCCCTCCCGCTTCTCTTTCAATTGCGCACACAGTGCAATTGTGGTACATATAACTGCTGCGCATAAGTTGTTGTTATCAGCAATCTTGAACTTGACGAAAAATATGATAGCAGTGTAATAGCCCATTATAGCGCCACGTCAAGTATCTTAGTCAATAAAATTAGACGAATATGTGACGTCTCAAATATGAGATCGACAGGAAGTGCAAAATGGTTAACAGGGGTGGCTAGAGAACAAATGTAAGGATGTAGAGGCTTATCTCACTAGGGATAAGATAGATACTGCCTACAGGAAAATTAGAGAGACCTTTGGAGAAAAGAGAACCACTTGTACGGATATCAAGAGCTCAGATGGAAACATAGTGCTAAGCAAATAAGGGAAAGCAGAAAGATGGAGTATATAGAGGGTCTTTACAAGGGCGATGTATTTGAAGACAATATTATGGAAATGGAAGAGGATGAAGATGAAATGGGAGATATGATACTGCGTGAAGAGTTTGACAGCAGTGAAAGACCTGAGTCGAAACAAAGCCCCGGGAGTAGATACCATGCCATTAGAACTATTGACGGCCTTGGGAGAGCCAGTCCTGACAAAACTCTACCATCTGGTGAGAAATATGTAGGAGACGGGCGACGTACCCTCAGACTTCAAGAATATAATAATTCCAATCCCAAAGAAAGCAGGTGTTGACAGATGTGAAAATTACCAAACAATCAGTTTAATAAGCCACAGCTGCAAAGTACTAACACGAATTCTTTACAGACGAATGGAAAAACTAGTAGAAGCCCACCTCGGGGAAGATCAGTTTGGATTCCGTAGAAATACTGGAACACGTGAGGCAATACTGACCTTAAGACTTACCTTAGAAGAAAGATTAAGGAAAGGCAAACCTACGTTTCTAGCATTTGTAGACTTAGAGAAAGCTTTTGACAATGTTGACTGGAATACTATCTTTCAAATTCTAAAGGTGGCAGGGGTAAAATACAGGGAGCGAAAGGCTATTTACATTTTGTACAGGAACCAGATGGCAGTTATAAGAGTAGAGGGACATGAAAGGGAAGCAGTTGTTGGAAGGGAGTGAGACAGGCTTGTAGCCTCTCCCCGATGTTGTTCAATCTGTATATTGAGCAAGCAGTGAAGGAAACAAAAGAAAAAATTCGGAGTAGGTATTAAAATCCGTGGAGAAGAAATAAAAACTATGAGGTTCGCCGATGAGATTGTAATTCTGTCAGAGACAGCAAAGGACTTGGAAGAACAGTTGAACGGAATGGACAGTGTCTTGAAAGGAGCATACAAGATGAACATCAACAAAAGCAAAACGAGGATAATGGAATGTAGTCAAATTAAGTAGGGGTGATGCTGAGGGAATTAGATTGGGAAAAGACACTTAAAGTAGTAAAGGAGGTTTGCTATTTGGGAAGCAAAATAACTGATGGTCGAAGTAGAGAGGATATAAAATGTAGACTGGCAACGGCAAGGAAAGCGTTTCTGAAGAAGAGAAATTTGTTAACATCGAGTATAGATTTGAGTGTCAGCAAGTAGTTTCTGAAAGTATTTGTATGGAGTGTAGCCATGTATGGAAGTGAAACATGGACGATAAATAGTTTGGACAAAGAGAGAGGAGAAGCTTTCGAAATGTGGTGCTACAGAAGAATGTTGAATATTAGATGGGTAGATCACAAGTAATGAGGAGGTATTGAATAGAATTGGGGAGAAGAGGAGTGTGTGGCACAACTTGACCACAAGAAGGGATCGGTTGGTAGGACATGTTCTGAGGCATCAAGGGATCACAAATGTAGCATTGGAGGGCAGCGTGGAGGGTAAAAATCGTAGAGGGAGACCAAGAGATGAATACACTAAGCAGATTCAGAAGGATGTAGGTTGCAGTAAGTACTGGGAGATGAAGCAGCTTGCACAGGATAGAGTAGCATGGAGAGCTTCATCAAACCAGCCTCAGGACTGAAGACCACAGCAACAACAAAAGCATGTGATCATGTCTTTGATCAAATCTTTGTCAAAGAAATATGGTAGTGTAATACCGGTGTCTTTGAGGAGTGGAGCTGCAGACGCGCCGCAGGATGTGGCATGGTGGAGGGCGGGCAGCGATCGGCTTTGTTCCGGCGGCCACAGGTGGCTGCCCGTATTGAGCGCTGTGCAGGCGCCACCGATGAGTCACCCTACCGCCAGCACGCTGCTATAGGCCTCACAGGGGGCCGGCCGACAGAACTGTCACGAAATGCGGTCGTCGGCGAGGCGTGCGCCGTTGTAAGGAAATGAGCGAACATTGCCGTTTGACGTCGTCAATCCCTGCCGGAGTACGTGTTTTCTAAAGCCGTCCTGTCAACGGCACGGTAACACCAGGGGCTGGCGACATTACAGAGTGGAATGGCACTTTTTGCCTCGTAGGGAATAACGTGCCGTGCTGTTACGTCACAAGCAGAACACAGCAGCCGTCATGTTGTACGGCGTTAAACAGCGTATTTGATGGGTTTACTTTCTCACAGGGTACGTGCCACAAATAAAAGCTGTTTTAAAGTATCAGCTAATTAAGAATCTCTCCTACACTTGTCGGTTTGGTTGGTATCAGTTATAATATGCCAGGACATTACATACCGGTAGGTACCGGGTTCCTGAGATAACGCTTTTACTGTTATAACTTGGGTGTAACGAAAGTTTACGGTTTCCATTCTACGGCACAATGATCTCTCAAAAGCGCGTCTTTTTGGTACATTATTCATATTAAATATCAAATAATGACATTTGTAGGTAGTCTTCAGACGTTGTATGCCACGTACTGAGGACTGGTTGCTATGTCGAAAGCGTGGCACAGTTGAAAGCGTCGTGAGCTGCCCAGTCCCTGGGCAGACAAAATACTCAAGCCGGCCAGGAATCGAACACGAGGCCCAGTGAACTGTAAAGACGACGATGGTAGGTTCGCGTCCACTTCTTTCCAAAAAAATTTCGCTCTTAGTTTTCTGCATGATTCTGGGTCTGTCATATTCATCTAATAGAAGACCTCAAAGGGTGTATGATGAATTTGTTGCAAAGGCCAACGACTAGAATGTTTCCCCAACGGCCAGAAATGACGTCAGTCTGCCCGAAAGTAAACACAAGCAACAGACTAGAAGTATGTACTGTTGTCAAATGCGTCATTGCAAAACTTATGACAACTATTTCTTTTCTCGAAAATGGCAACGAATTAAATTCTGAAAAATGCAAGTGGGAGATTAGCTCATGTGTGAACATTACATATAGGGAGATGAAAACACACACACACACACACACACACACACACACACACACACACACACACACACACAAAAGATATAAGACGAGGAAAAAAGATGAAAAATTTTGACGCTTCAAACATGTTTAACTGTCAGTTGCATCAGCACAATAGTACATTACAAGCTAATCGCGTTGCATGACATCAGAAGTCTCCCCAAGAATCCACAGTAACGTGACGTAACGCTAGACGGCAGTTGTTTCCACGAGAACGAAGCGTGAACAGACAGCCCACAGAGTGAGTTGCGCGGTCATTCAGGACGCGTGTTACCCGACTTGGAAAGCGCTATGCGTGTAGATTACGGTTCACCGTGGAAGGAGCGCGTGGCGAATGCCACGAGGACCTTGTGGAAGCCGTAGCCTGTTTGGAGAGACTCTTAAAGGCCGCCTCCCTGGCCCGTTCCATTGTGTACTGTTGCAATTCATAGTAAAACACGTTTGAAACGACAAAATGTTTCTTCTCGTGGGTCATCCATCTCCCTACATGTAATGTTTACATGTGAACTAACCTTCCACCTGCATATGTCATAGTTTTTAAAATTCGTCAGCATTTTCGAGTCAGTTGCCATGACTTCTGCAATGACCCTCGTATATAATCTGCGTTTACGGACTAGCTCGTGTTTATATCATGGCGGTAAATATTTCCCATAATGATGGTGAGCAGCTTCGAATAAATCTCCATACATTCGATTGAAATTAAGAAACGAATGTAGTCGATTTCTCAACTGTATGTGAGAAAGTACGTCAATCCAGTGTTTGATAGTCAATAGAACATCGAGAATACGGATGTTACGCATGCGCAAACTGACATTACACTGTACCTGAACTATATTCAATTTAAAACCGAAAATGGAATGCAGATGCAGTTAGAGAACGAATGACATCTGCTACTATGTATTTGAGACAGTTATACATTATTACGTAATGTCCACTACCAGCAATTCGCTGTTAGTCAATGACCAGTCCAGAATCTTCTTGGCGATTTTCTTCGCTCTTCTTCGACAACAGCTAACAGGGTTATGGTAGATATACGGGGTACGGGGTGTTTAAAAAGTCTCTCCGCTTCAAGTGGACTCTCCCAACATTCCACTGTTTCCTTTATCTCAGCCAGCGTCAGTAGTATCGTTGGTGTGTGTCGTTACGTGTTGACGTAAACATTTTAGTTCCTTTGTTCGCTTGTTTCGTTTTTGTCACTGTTAAAATGCTAACCATTGAAGAACGTGTGTTTTTAGTCGACCAAGTGTTTAAAGCTGTCGGTAAATACAGTTTCAGTTCGTTAAACACTTAATTCTTTGTTCCCGGAGACAACACTACCAGATCGCGATACTATGCGAGATTTAACAAATTTCGAAGTACGGGCTCAGTGACAGATGCACCGAGAAGTGGTCGTCCTAGCGTTTTGTCAGAGGATAAACTTCTCGATATTTCCGATAAAATATCCAGGAGTCTGAACAAGTCAGTAAGAAAACTCGCCCAGAAAAAATCGATGTTAGTGTCGGAACGGCGCACACAGCTGTAAGGAAGAAATTATCACTTTTCCCATACAAAGTGACAGCCGTGCAAGAACTGAAAAATACTGAACATGGCAAGAGACTCCATTATTGCCAATGGTTCAAAAATTTCGTTAAGCAAAATGAAAGGGATATTCTTAATGAAACGTTTTTCACTGATGAGGCGTTGTTTTTTATCCG
This sequence comes from Schistocerca piceifrons, assembly GCF_021461385.2. Taxonomy (NCBI): domain Eukaryota; kingdom Metazoa; phylum Arthropoda; class Insecta; order Orthoptera; family Acrididae; genus Schistocerca; species Schistocerca piceifrons. Next base: position 203,709,333 of record NC_060146.1, on the reverse strand, counting down.
GGCACATGAATTCGCAAAATTATCGTATGTGGAATACTGCAAATCCATTGTGTATTCATGAGGAGCCACTTTATTCTGTGGAAACAGAAGTTTGGATTGCAATTTCTAGACGTCGGATTGTGGGTCCCATATTTTGCAACGAAACTCGCAACGATAGTGCAGTGATATTCTGTACCCATTCATAGGAGAACTTGGTTTAAGTGAAATACTGAAAGGTTATTTTCAACAAGATGGTGCAACTGTACATATAGCTCGCGTTTCAATGTCACTGTTTGCTAATGTTTTTGGTGATCGCATAATTTCGCAGGGACTATGTATGGCCTCCACGATCGCCTGACCTAACACCACCTGACTTTTTCTTCTGGGGTGCAGAGAAAGCAACTGTCTATAAAGACCGTAAAAAATCCATTGATAAATTGAAAACTGCAATATCCACTTTCACTGCTTCTGTTACAGAAGAAATGTTACATCTTGTGTTTGGAAACATGATTAGACGATTTGTGTATTCAACAACAGGGGGGACACTTTCAACATTTAATGTGAAAATTTGTAAGTAAAATGAATATTCAGTAAATTAATAACTTGTATCTCACTGAGTTTCATTTCGGTGTATTCACTGCGGCATACGGCACGCGTGGCTAACAAATCATACGGCACTGCGGAGAGACTGTGAACGTCCACGTCAATGTTGGGCACCTCGTCCCATGTGAGGAATGCTTAAGGAACCATTCCAGCAATTGCTGTAATACATTTACGGAAACTGCAGTTCGTTGAAAGAATCGTATGGAAGTGTAATGCATCCGCGCCGGGGGTCCCTGCTACATTCTCGTCCAACCGATTCCCGTTTACGAAAGGTAGCCATGAAGTTTAAATTACTATGTCGGAAAAAAGAAAAAATAACCTGCGACCATGACACTTGGTGTTCCTTTTTCTCCACAAATTCACACCTCAGTGTGACATTTCTCCCCAGTGGTGAATGTTCTGGCGGAGACCTTGGGCGTAGAAGTCAGAATTTTGACTGTTAACGAAACGTTCTCGCTCGGAAAAAGTCACTTCGTAGTCATTCCGGAAGTTAAATTGTGCCTTGATCCGAAGAAGGAGAAAGTAGTCACTGAATGATATCGCAAGCAGCAGAAAGTGTTAATGTGCCCTGTGCACAAGTTAGTTAGATGGGGCGTTGTCGTGGAGCATACACGGGTTCCGGCGCCCGCTTCGTCTTGTGTGACCTCTTGAGTAGATAGAGGTGGTATCGTCCTGTGACGGTCTGCGTAATCTACTAACATCACAATGTCTTGGGTCGTGGTGATTAGGTGGTTTGAGTTCTTGAGTGCTGTTAGTGTTTGGGATCCCCATAGAACATAAGACCGCATTAAAGAAAGACATCGAAGCAAATCAGCGGCGTGCTGCTGGATTTGCTACCGATAGGTTCGACCAGCATGCAAGAATTACGGAGGTGCTTCGTGAACTCAAATGGGAATCCCTGGAGGGAAGATGATCATTTCGCAAGCCACTGTTGTGGAAATTAAGAGAACCGGTGTTTTGAGGCCGAATGCAGATCGGTTGTACTACCGCCAACTGACATTTCGTGTAAGGTCCACGAAGACAAGAGAAACTTGTAGACAGTAGTTTGTCCCTCACTCAGTTTGCGAGTGTAACAAGATGCAGTTACTAGTGCGGTACGTGGTACCGTCTGCCATGTACCTTGCGGTGCCTTGGGGAGTGTGTGTATAGACAACATACAAAGGAATCAGCTGGATTTGGTGCCTCTATTCGGGAAGCTTCCTGAAAGGGTGTTACCAGCCGCAGAACCTAGAAGACAGCGAAATATTTTGTCGTATTTAAAAAATAGTATAAAATGTTAAACTTACCCGTGACTAACTTTTTTTCGCCACCGCATCAATTCAGATTCGTCCGTAGTCAAGCACCAGGGCGACACACTCACCTGACTTTATGTAGGAGGCATTGTGGCACTTCTCAGCAAATTGCTTAGGGAAGTTACACCCGAAACACAACAAAGCAAAAAACACCTAGAAAACATTGTGAAAGGTTTAGGCGTAGAGCAAACGATACAGAAAATACGGAAGGACCGCTAAACCGTAGACATTCCTTAAAGTTAATCTGTAACTTCACGTTAGCTAATAATAAACTGAATAATTCCTACAGTTATTTTAGGCAGACCAAAATTATTTGTAATGTTCCTATATTCAGTAATTTTGTGATTTAATGAGTGTAAGTGGAAAAGAAAGGGATTACTTAAAACATGGTCTTGCAAAATCTTAATGAAATGGTTTGTGCATCTGATTGAAAATAGTAGTGGTAGCTTTTTCAGATAAGGTTACCAGGGAAAAAGATGTGGCTAGCAGAAGATTGCGCCAAATATCACCTCTGCCTAACTAAAATAACTTGTACAGTGAGAATGCAAAAAGGTTTCTCAATGAAACTGAAGCACTTTTCTTGACTCTGGTTTCGCTGTTTCGAGGAAAAGCGGAGCTCCGACCTTAGTTCGAATTGACAACAAATTGTTGACATGATTAGAGACGCTGCAGAAATCTGAAATTCACGTATGATTTAGAATTTTCCTAGTTCGTAATAGCAAATACACTTAAAATTAAAGAGTTGGTAAGACTTAAATATTGACAAAATTGCAAAAGCGTAATTTGTGAAGCTTATACATAGCAAATGTAAAGGGATACGTAACTTTCAAAAGGTACATAGCTGGTGCATGTATTATCATCGGCATAAACTACTTACCTACGTTCAGTAGTTAGAGGTATAACGTCAGGACTGTTTGTTACCCACGGTTGCACCGCGTGTAGTGATGACTGCTCGTGAGCAAGCAAGGTAATTATCGTACGTGCAGGAAGGTCAGCTGCCCTCACGTGGTCGCTTGTTCGGCTAAATATAGCTTGTGATGCGCTCCTGTGATCTTTCTGGGGGTTTTTCTTGTGTGGGATACTCACAGTTTTCCGAGTTCAGAAAAGTTTACTCGAGTTCATCTGTTGATGTTCCCAAATCGGTTTTTTGATGGGACTACTTTATGGTTAAAACCGTTTTGGCCCTTTCGGCAATTAAATATTTCTTACTTCATTGTTAGTACAATTCTTTTCGATTTCGGCGTGTGGCCGTTTGTTGTTGCTGGTGGGAGCTTGTCCGAAGATCGGTTTTGTGGAGCTCTCCGCCCCTTCTTTTAGTCAAGTTGGGCATAAATTTCTTCTATCTCGGTTTCTGTGTAGTACTTCATTAACTACTCCATCTTTCCATCTGATTTCTAGTGCTGTTCTGCAGCAACATAAAGCTTCTGCTATCTTCTTGCCTATGTTGCTTATGATCTACATTTTACCCCTGTATATAAGGCAACAATCCACATACATAGCTTCAGCAAGGACTTCATAACAGTTATAATTTAATAATTTTTCATAATGTGGGGCCACAGTCATAATATATTTCTTTAAAGTCAGTATCGCCATTAGACTGTTTTTTTATGACAGTGTCTAATAGTGTATTTTAAATACGACAGTATGCCATCTTAGCTACTGTATAACACTTGATAATGGCACTTTGGAGCCGAAATCATGAACGTGTAAATGTAACACTGCAAATAAGAAACAGTCTAATGGCGGTACTGACTTTAAAGAGAGAGTTATAATTGATGTTAGCGTACTTACGTTTTTCAGAAAAGCTTTCCGTGCTGTTGCGTGTCTCCAGTTGGTATCCGGTCTACCTACGCTGCCCTAATAGCAAAAATCGTCTACTGCCTGTCAATGCCTAATTTCCTAATATAGTTTTCCATTAGCTAGCGTTCGAAAAATCAGAGCTCTTTCTCTACACTCCATAGCCTTTTGAACAACGTGGGAGTATGAACAAACTGTAAACATAACGAGTCTCCCCCAACCCCTCCGCCCCCACGCCGCCCCTGCACCTTTTGTTGGCCTGTGCCCACACTCTTATCTAGTGTGCGAGTTCAGGTCGTAATTTTGAACTTCGTGATCCGCTCGGAGCTCTGTCTCTTGCGTGGGTTTATAGCCGGGAAGTAGCAGTCGCTTTCGGATCTCCCTGCTGCCACAGATTAAAATGCTGGTCAGAAACAATGGAGGCTCCTTCGCCGCATTGCTGTCGGCGTGCCAGCTCTACTCTCGCTAGTCTGCTGTGTGACGTCGTGTACGGTCCGGGGTACGGCCGATGCACTCGGCAATGTGCCCACGGGTAGGCAGCTCTATTCATAGTGCGTGTTGGGCCTTGATAAACGGCCTGACTTATACAGTGGGCAGGGGGGAGGGGGCGCCGGCAAGAATGCGGCAGCGATTGGTGCATCGCGGTGTGTTCTGTACCCCTATCAAAATAACAAAGTGATTGAGGCATCTAACACGGCGGAGGATGACGTCAGTTCTTATGTCCGAGCTCATAATGTGCCTACGGCAGCAGCGGCTGAGTGTTTCCGTTTTTCTTTTGCACTCACAAGTATTAGGCCTTCGCCTGTTACATACGCCATCTCTTACTTAGCCTCGCCAGACTTGGTCGGCACTCATTGTGATCACCTGCCAAAAGCTTGAATAACCACCTTCTGCAGCGCTGACGTGCAGCAAGTGTGAAACCGACAGGGAGGAGGAGCCGTGTATAACGGATCTTTTACGTTCGGATAAATTTATTTTATTTTTTGTTAGATGTTGTAGCCTATCGCGATTGCGGTTTATCGTATCGCGACATTGCTGCTCGCGTTGGTCGAGATCCAATGACTGTTAGCAGAATATGGAATCGGTGGGTTCAGGAAGGTAATACGGAACGCCGTGCTGGATCCCAACGGCCTCGTATCACTAGCAGTCCAGATGACAGGCATCTTATCCGCACGGCTGTAACGGATCGTGCAGCCACGTCTCGATCCTTGAGTCCTCAGATGGGGACGTTTCGCAAGACAACAACCATCTGCACGAACAGTTCGACGACGTTTGCAGCAGCATGGACTATCAGCTCGGAGACGATGAGTCGTTTTTTCAGATGAATCCGGGTTCTGTTTACAGCATCATGATAGTCGCATCCTTGTTTGGCGACATCGCGGTGAAAGAACATTGGAAGCGTGTATTCGTCATCGCCATACTGGCGTATCACCCGGCGTGATGGTATGGGGTGCCATCGGTTACAAGTCCCGGTCACCTCTTGTTCGCATTGACGGCACTTTGAACAGTGGACGTTACATTTCAGATGTCTTACGACCCGTGGCTCTACCCTTCATTCGATTTCTGCGAAATCCTACATTTCAGCAGGATAATGCATGACCGCACGTTAGAGATGCTGTACAGGCCTCTCTGGATACAGAAAATGTTCGACTGCTGCCATGGCCAGCACATTCTCCAGATCTCTCACCAATTGAAAACGTCTGGTCAGTGGCGGCCGAGCAACTGGCTCGTCACAACACACCAGTCACTACTCTTGATGAACTGTGGTATCGTGTTGAAGCTGCATGGGCAGCTGTACCTTTACATGCCATCCAAGCTCTGTTTGACTCAATGCCCAGCCGTATCAAGGCCGTTATTACGGCCAGGTTGGTTGTTCTGGGTACTGATTTCTCAGGATCTATGCACCCAAATTGCGTGAAAATGCAATCACATGTCAGTTGTAGTATAATATATTTGTCCAATGAATGCCCGTTTATCATCTGCATTTCTTCTTGGTGTAGCAATTTTAATGGCCAGTAGTGTACTGCTTGGCTCCTCGGTGAAGGTATGTTCTCGAAACTTCAACAAAAGCCCGCACCGAGCTACTGAGCGTCTCTCCTGTAGAGTCTTCCACTGGTGTTTATCATCTCCGTAACGCTTTCGCGATTACTAAGTGATCCTGTAACGAAGCTCGCTGCTCACCGTTGGATCTTCCCTCTTTCTATCAAGCCTATCAGGTACGAATCCCACACCGGTAAGCAGTATTCAAGCAGTGGGCGAACAAGTGTACTGTAACCTACTTCCTTTGTTTTCGGACTGCATTTCCTTAAGATTCTTCCAATGATTCTGTCTTGCATCTGCTTTACCGATGATTAATTTTATATGGTCATTCCATTTTAAATCACTCCTAATGCTGCCACCTGCCATTGAGTGGGGTCATTGCACGTTGATACGGAACACAGGCGGTGGTGACTTTGTATCGTGTAATTTCTGTCTTTGTAAGGTAATCAGCTGCTATTCGTCATGTCGAAACGTTTGACTCACTTTTCTTCGGTATTCTAATATTTTGTTTCTTTTGTTGCAAATGTTCAGTTTCTGTCTAATGTTGCTGTTTCTTGCCGTGTCTACTCTGGTACGGCTTTTAGCAATCCTAATACATCTGTTTAGCTGCCTGTATTTTAGTTTCTTGTTATTCGTAAATAACGCACGACTCACTTCCGCAGAGCAGTGTGGGGCTGGCCATTACTTTATAAAATACATTTCCTGCTATTTCTTGTGCCTTGTTTCTAAAGCACCTGTCTATTGTTCCACATGCTTTTCCAAACTGGCTACTTTGTCTATAGCTTTGTCATGCACGTATGTTCCTAGATAACAGAACGCAGCATGTCATTCTCAATGGAGAGAACTCTTACGAAGTTAGAGTGATTTCAGATGTGCTGCAGGGGAGTATCGTAGGACCGTTGCGCGCGCGCGCGCACACACACACACACACACACACACACACACACACACACACACACACACACACACATGTACAGGGTGTTTCAAAAATGACCGGTATATTTGAAACGGCAATAAAAACTAAACGAGCAGCGATAGAAATACACCGTTTGTTGCAATATGCTTGGGACAACAGTACATTTTCAGGCGGACAAACTTTCGAAATTACAGTAGTTACAATTTTCAACAACAGATGGCGCTACGGTCTGGGAAACTCTATAGTACGATATTTTCCACATATCCACCATGCGTAGCAATAATATGGCGTAGTCTCTGAATGAAATTACCCGAAACCTTTGACAACGTGTCTGGCGGAATGGCTTCACATGCAGATGAGATGTACTGCTTCAGCTGTTCAATTGTTTCTGGATTCTGGCGGTACACCTGGTCTTTCAAGTGTCCCCACAGAAAGACGTCACAGGGGATGTCTGGCGAATAGAGGCCAATCCACGCCGCCTCCTGTATATTTCGGATAGCCCAAAGCAATCACACGATCATCGAAATATTCATTCAGGAAATTAAAGACGTCGGCCGTGCGATGTGGCCGGGCACCATCTTGCATAAACCACGAGGTGTTCGCAGTGTCGTCTAAGGCAGTTTGTACCGCCACAAATTCACGAAGAATGTCCAGATAGCGTGATGCAGTAATCGTTTCGGATTTGAAAAATGGGCCAATGATTCCTTTGGAAGAAATGGCGGCCCAGACCAGTACTTTTTGAGGATGCAGGGACGATGGGACTGCAACATGGGGCTTTTCGGTTCCCCATATGCGCCAGTTCTGTTTGACGAAGCCGTCCAGGTAAAAATAAGCTTTGTCAGTAAACCAAATGCTGCCCACATGCATATCGCCGTCATCAATCCTGTGCACTATATCGTTAGCGAATGTCTCTCGTGCAGCAATGGTAGCGGCGCTGAGGGGTTGCCGCGTTTGAATTTTGTATGGATAGAGGTGTAAACTCTGGCGCATGAGACGATACGTGGACGTTGGCGTCATTTGGACCGCAGCTGCAACACGGCGAACGGAAACCCGAGGCCGCTGTTGGATCACCTGCTGCACTAGCTGCGCGTTGCCCTCTGTGGTTGCCGTACGCGGTCGCCCTACCTTTCCAGCACGTTCATCCGTCACATTCCCAGTCCGTTGAAATTTTTCAAACAGATCCTTTATTGTATCGCTTTTCGGTCCTTTGGTTACATTAAACCTCCGTTGAAAACTTCGTCTTGTTGCAACAACACTGTGTTCTAGGCGGTGGAATTCCAACACCAGAAAAATCCTCTGTTCTAAGGAATAAACCATGTTGTCTACAGCACACTTGCACGTTGTGAACAGCACACGCTTACAGCAGAAAGACGACGTACAGAATGGCGCACCCACAGACTGCGTTGTCTTCTATATCTTTCACATCACTTGCAGCGCCATCTGTTGTTGAAAATTGTAACTACTTTATCATTTAGCTACAACATAGCAGGTCAGCAGCTGGAAGCAGTTAATTCCGTAAATTATCTGGGAGTACATTAGGAGTGATTTGAAATGGAATGACCACATAAAATTAATCGTCGGTAAAGCAGGTGCCAGACTGAGATTCGTTGGAAGAATTCTACGGAAAAGCAGTCTGAAAAAGAATGAAGTGGGTTACAGTACACCTATTATCCGTACCAGATAGGGTTGATAGAAGAGATAGAGAAGATCCAACGGAGAGCAGCGCGCTTCGTTACAGGATCATTTAGTAATCGTGGAAGCGTTACGGAGATGATAAACTCCAGTGGAAGACTCTGCAGGAGAGATACTCAGTATCTCGGTACGGGCTTTTGTTGAAGTTTCGAGAACATACCTTCAGCGAGGAGTCAAGCGGTATATTTGCTCCCTCCTACGTATATCTCGCGAAGAGACCATGAGGATAAAATGAGAGAGATTAGAGCCCACACAGAGGCATACCGACAATCTTTCTTTCCACGAACAATACGAGACTGGAATAGAAGGGAGAACCGATAGGCACTCAAGATACCCTCCGCCACACACTGTCAGGTGGCTTGCGGAGTATGGATGTAGACACCCCATGCCACATCATTAAAATGGTTGACCCCTTTTGCTGCTGTATTGTTCAGCATCAGTTTTATTCTACGGCGTCCCGTACCATAAAAGCTATTGTTCCCGCTGCGTATAAATCCACTTGCTGCACGTAAACGTGCAGTATTCAGTTTGTTCAGCAGGCTAGTAATAATCTTATCAGTTATCTGCTTAATTTAGCAACCAGTGCAGGACATTGCCACGCAAAATAAACACGCCGCAAAGAGAAGGCAAACAACGAAAGGGAACCACAACAGTGGTACGTGAGGGGGTTTCAAGTGTCCCCTACAGCTGACTAGCAGCTGGAATCCGAGACAGCGGTGAACAGAAGTCGTGACAAAACTCATTCAGTGATTGGTTGTTACTTTAGTAGCTGTCCAGTCAGCAGCTAGCTGTCAGTCATTTTGGCCATTCTGGTCCAAATATAGAGCACAACCGTAGTTACCATTCTGAAAACGTCTTATTAAAAGCCATTGCTGTGTCTGACTTGAATAGCTTGGGTGGTAACTTGTGAACAGCGTGCCCATCACTTGTAACACTTCGTTGATACCTGTTTTCAGCATTTTTGAACTTTGAATCGGATCAAACAGGTCGAAATTCATACTTCCGCAGTAAGATACACCATTATTTTGCGCCCAGTAAATAACATTGATTTCGACGACGTTATTTTGAGGGTGCTTTGTTTCTTTGAACGCTATAATATATAGCATTATCAGCCATTACAACGCAACACTTCGGTAGATAGGGAGCAACTAATGTTGCACCTGCTTCTCATAATTACTAACTTTCCTTTGTCCATAATCTCCATTGGCTCTAAAATCAGTTCCGCTCCATTGACACCTATATTTTCTCTTTACCAAAAGATCGTTTACCCAAGATTTGTCTGAATAAACAGCGTTTGCGTCCTGAGTGTTTCAGACTTATTACTCTCATCAAGAGAGATGATACGGTCGCTGGATGTGTTTTCCTGTTCCTGGCGGAAGAGTTCCACATGAACCCCATCGCATGCTAAGGTCTTTGACGATCATCAAAAGCAATGTTTCTCTCTTACTGGAACCAGAGAGTAGAAAGATCTCACGAGTGAGCATTCAGAAGCGCAGAATTTTGTGTTGTCAACATACGTTGCCACAATGGTCACGTGATCTCGGGACGCCGTAGATTTGTCCGACATTTGTCCTATAAATTTTGAATGTTGTCATATCGCTAGTAAAGACAGATTCCCTTCGTAAGTGCTCTGGATTTAGTATAGACGTTTGCAGGCACCATAGCAGTTTACGTCTGATATTGGAAATAAATTGGGCTCTTAGCTTTGAAGAGCAAAATGAACGAGCATGACGTCACAGAAGCTTCACGTCAGCATGTATTTACAATGTCTTTGATGTCACATCTCGTCAAGTCGCTTAACACAGTACTGAACGGCGAAATTGGGGTTTTGAATCACCATCCCTAATATGCATAAAATGTTAAAGAGTATAGTATTAGAACTGAGGAGCTAACGACGACAAAATTTGTCAATGGCCGAAGCAAACTTCATAACCTATGTTCTTGATCAATTATGTTTGGTAAATTACTGAGAAGTGAGACAACGTTTCAAAATATCGACAATTATTTGCTAGGGAAAATATGTACATTCATACACATCAAAGAAAGGTTCAAACGAATTAATGAAGCCTGTTAAACTTATCCATTGTTTTTTCTTACTTAATTAATAACGTCATAAGCAACTGTATTTTACCCCTTCATTAACGCTGACTTTTAGCTTAAAATGTCATATGGTGGAATTTGCTTCGTCTACTTATGTTCTTATACATATACATTGTGGGCGTCAGCGCCGTTGTTATCGTAAAACCTAAATAACTTTTCACCTTCAGATACACGACCTCGGTTGTGTAAGAAAGTGGAAAAAATATCCCAGTCGTCATCGAACATCTCCAATTTGTCACTAAAAAAAGCGCTATTACAAAATAAACATTATGAAGATACAACAGTACAAAATCCACTATTATAAGGAGAATGAGCGCGGTGAAAATAGGTTAACTTTAAGATGTTAACAGACTGGTACTGTTAAAATTTTCTTCCCGACAAACCTTGACGTACCGTGAAATGACGTGACGTTCCGTTGACAACCTGTGCGAATGCCTCCACTTGAAAGGTATTGTAAATGTTTTGGTGTTATGTAACGAGACGTGACGTTACCTGATGGCGGACGCGAATTGGCGCTAAACAATTGACGACGTCCCTAGATCACGTGACAATTTCAGTTTAATGTTGACAACATGCGCAGGACGCAATGCTCACTCCAGAGATATTTCTACTCTATGATTGGAACCCTGCTGAACTTATTTGAGGTTCTTACCCTCTTTTAATATGAGTAGCAAGAGCGGAACTACTTTTTTTCGAATTCTTATAATCGCATACAGAGTGTTACAAAAAGGTACGGCCAAACTTTCAGGAAACATTCCTCACACACAAAGAAAGAAAATGTTATGTGGACATGTGTCCGGAAACGCTTACTTTCCATGTTAGAGCTCATTTCATTACTTCTCTTCAAATCACATTAATCATGGAATGGAAACACACAGCAACAGAACGTACCAGCGTGACTTCAAACACTTTGTTACAGGAAATGTTCAAAATGTCCTCAGTTAGCGAGGATTCATGCATCCACCCTCCGTCGCATGGAATCCCTGATGCGCTGATGCAGCACTGGAGAATGGCGTATTGTATCACAGTCGTCCACAATACGAGCACGAAGAATCTCTACATTTGGTACCGGGGTTGCGTAGACAAGAGCTTTCAAATGCCCTCATAAATGAAAGTCAAGAGGGTTGAGGTCAGGAGAGCGTAGAGGCCATGGAATTGGTCCGCCTCTACCAATCCATCGGTCACCGAATCTGTTGTTGAGAAGCATACGAACACTTCGACTGAAATGTGCAGGAGCTCCATCGTGCATGAACCACATATTGTGTCGTACTTCTAAAGGCACATGTTCTAGCAGCACAGGTAGAGTATCCCGTATGAAATCATGATAACGTGCTCCATTGAGCGTAGGTGGAAAAACATGGGGCCTAATCAAGACATCACGAACAATGCCTGCCCAAACGTTCACAGAAAATCTGTGTTGATGACGTGATTGCACAATTGCGTGCGGATTCTCGTCAGCCCACACATGTTGATTGTGAAAATTTACAATTTGATCACGTTGGAATGAAGCCTCATCCGTAAAGAGAACATTTACACTGAAATGAGTATTGACACATTGTTGGATGAAGTGTACCCGTGGAGGCCAATCAGCTGCTGATAGTGCCTGCACACGCTGTGCACGGTGCGGAAACAACTGGTTCTCCCGTAGCACCCTCCATTCAGTGACGTGGTCAACGTTATCTTGTACAGCAGCAACTACTCTGACGCTGACATTAGGGTTATCGTCAACTGCACGAAGAACTGTTTCGTTCATTGCAGGTGTCGTCGTTCTAGGTCTTCCCCAGTCGCGAGTCATAGGCTGGAACGTTCCGTGCTCCCTAAGACGCCGATCAATTACTTCGAAAGTCTTCCTGTCTGGACACCTTCGTTCTGGAAATCTGTCTCCATACAAACGTACCGCGCCACGGCTATTGCCCCGTGCTAATCCATACATAAAATGGGCATCTGCCAATTCCGCATTTGTAAACATTGCACTGACTGCAAAACCACGTTCGTGATGAACACTAACCTGTTGATGCTACGTACTGATGTGCTTGATGCTAGTACTGTAGAGCAATGAGTAGCATGTCAACACAAGCACCGAAGTCAACATTACCTTCCTTCAATTGGGCCAACTGGCGGTGAATCGAGGAATTACAGTACATACTGACGAAACTAAAATGAGCTCTAACATGGAAAGTAAGCGTTTCCGGACACATGTCCACATAACATCTTTTCTTTATTTGTGGTGAGGAATGTTTCCTGAAAGTTTGGCCGTACCTTTTTGTAACACCCTGTATGTAAGCATAGTTGGAAACTTGCAGACTACCTGTTCCGCTAGGTTTTTGTTTGAAATTTCTCGCCCCCCCCCCTCCCCCTAGCGTACGAATCATATTTTACAGTACTCCTTACAACTTACCATTGTTGAGATCTGAAGGTCTTGTGTGTACAGAAGAAATATCTTGGAGACTGCTGATTCGCCAATCACTGATTTAAACAAGCACTTTTGCAAATGGAAACAACTAAATAGTACTGCAAACCAACAGAGATATAACTAGAAAATACCGCTTTCTGATGAAAGAAAATTGGAGAATAAAAACAGCGTGTCGGCCCGCGACTCGAACCGAGAACCTTTTCCTTCCGCGGGCAAATGCTCTACCAATTGAACGGGCTATTTTTCCGATCACCGCTTCATCGTTCACAGGATTTTTTTCGAACAGCTAAAATTGATGATCTCTCTGACTGACCGCTCAGGCCACATGTTCCGTACCTGTCCTTTCTTTGTATTTCAATTATGTAGATCACTTCATTTTACCTAATTTTTAACACCTACTGTCAGAGACAGCAAAGGACTTGGAAGAGCAGTTGAACGGAATGGACAGTGTCTTGAAAGGAGGATATAAGATGAACATCAACAAAAGCAAAACGAGGATAATGGAATGTAGTCGAGTTAAGTCGGGTGATGCTGAGGGTATTAGATTAGGAAATGAGACACTTAAAGTAGTAAAGGAGTTTTGCTATTTAGGGAGTAAAATAACTGATGATGGTCGAAGTAGAGAGGATATAAAATGTAGATTGGCAATGGCAAGGAAATCGTTTCTGAAGAAGAGAAATTTGTTAACATCGAGTATAGATTTGTCAGGAAGTCGTTTCTGAAAGTATTTGTATGGAGTGTAGCCATGTATGGAAGTGAAACATGGACGATAACTAGTTTGGACGAGAAGAAAATATAAGCTTTCGAAATGTGGTGCTACAGAAGAATGCTGAAGATAAGGTGGGTAGATCACGTAACTTATGAGGAGGTATTGAATAGGATTGGGGAGAAGAGAAGTTTGTGGCACAACTTGACTAGAAGAAGGGATCGGTTGGTAGGACATGTTTTGAGGCATCAAGGGATCACAAATTTAGCATTGGAGGGCAGCGTGGAGGGTAAAAATCGTAGAGGGAGACCAAGAGAGAAATACACTAATCAGATTCAGAAGGATGTAGGTTGCAGTAGGTACTGGGAGATGAAGCAGCTTGCACAGGATAGAGTAGCATGGAGAGCTGCATCAAACCAGTCTCAGGACTGAAGACCACAACAACAACAACAACAACAACATTAATTCGTTTTGTAAATCGCATCCGTGGTGATACGTCACGAATTAGAATTTTGCAGTAGTTTTTGTAGATCATAACAACGATTTGAACAATTACTGGTTACGCAAAGGCTGGGAACGGATGTGACGATCCGTCCACGCGATACCATTTTTCCTGTTCAACTTCACGCACGCGGTCTGCATTCCCAACAGTGCGTGCACTCGAGTGCATTTGCGATTTGTTTGAAATGGAAGGCATGCGCCGTAGCCGATTTCTTACATGCTTTTGTGGTATCTCTTGCGCTGTTTAGCAGATGACAGGCAACTGGTACCCACATGTGTTTCGTTGTGTACGGTATTGCGACTGCACTTTTAAGCGATTTGTGTTTAATGTCTGTTCATTTGATAGCTTGCTGAAATTTATAGGTGATTACAGAGAGAACTAAGCTTCTAGACATTCTTATAACAAAAATGTGAGACGCTATGCCATTTGGGCCAACTGTAGGTGTGACTTGGCGGGAACAAAAAATAACATGGTGTAATGACCGAACCGTGAAAGAGTGTCAGAAAAAATTTAAGTATGATCATCAGCTGTAAGCCTTGTAACTTACAAATGTACAGTGCAAGCTGTTATCGTCGTCCCATTAAGAGGTCGTACGCCTTGAGAAACAGCTGATTTCACGCTCACTGATTGCGAATTGGAGGTAAAAAGGGACGCAGTCACGTCCCATCTGTAAGCAAACAGTCCCAAACGTCGTATATACCGGCCGTCAAACGTCACGCAAGGCAGAGTGTGTGTCCGCCGACCAGAACAGTTCCACCCTCGCGTGGTTGACAGCCTACAGCAGAAATCATGTGAGTGAACATATTCTTCAACTAATCTTGTGAGTGAACATATTCTTCAACTAATCTTGTGAGTGAACATATTCTTCAACTAATCTTGTGAGTGAACATATTCTTCAACTAATCTTGTGAGTGAACATATTCTTCAACTAATCTTGCGAGTGAACATATTCAACTAATCTTGCGCACTACGAACAACTTGAAAAACCTTGCTTGTTCGTACCTTCGAACTAGGATTAGTTGTTACCATCGTTGCCTGCATGTACTTACATTGTGTGATCAAAAGTATCCGGACTCCCCCAAAAACGTATTTCTTATGACGTGCATTATCCTGCCACCTACTGCCAGGTACTACATGTCAGCGACCTCCGTAGTCATTAGACATCGTGCGGGGGCAGAATGGGGTGCTTCCCGGACTTCGAACGTGATCAGGTGGTTGGCTGTTAATTGTGTCGTACGTCTGTACGCGACGTTTCCACACTCCTGAACATCCCTAGGTCCACAGTTTCCCATGTGGTAGTGAAGTGGAAACGTAAAGGACTGACAAAAACCGCAGACAGTAGAAGAGGGTCATAATGTGTGATAGGCAGACATCTATCCATATCATCACAAGGAGTTCAATTACGACAGTAGAATCTTGTACTTGTATGGTTTGTAGTTCATTTCTGTGTACACCTAAATCTTAAAAGTTACAGGCTGGGGTGGCCTTCAGTTCTGGTAATTTATGGAGAATATAAGGTGTACCTCTTTGCTTCCGCCGTCTTTTCCCCAACATTTGTGGCCTTAATGAAACAAATTGGTTACACATGTATCATTCAAAGTATTTTCCATCGCTGGCCACTACTGTCTCCCATCTTTCGGGCAGTGTACGAATCCCGCGTCGAAAAAATTGTTCCTCTTTTGAAGCGCTCCACGAATCGATCCAATTTGTTACTTCATGAGATCGGAAGTGTTTGTCAGCCAGGCCATGCGCCACTGATCTAAACAGGTGATAGTAAGAGGGAGCAGTGTCTGGAGAATACGGCGGGTGGGGTAGGACTTCCCATTTTAACGTTTTCAAGTACGTTTTGACCTCTTTTGCAACGTGGGGTCGAGCGTTGTCGTGCTGCAAACTCACTTTATCGTGCCTCTCGCTGTATTGCGGCCGTTTGTCTTTTTATGCTCTGCTCAGACTCATTAATTGCGTTCGATAACGAGCACCTATGATTGTTTCACTTGGTTTTAACACCTCACAGTACACGACGCCGAGCTGGTCCCACCAAATGCAGAGCGTGATCTTGGAGCCGTGAATATTCGGTTTGGCCGTGGGCGTGGAAGCATGGCCGGGATATCCCTTTTTTTGCGTTTAGTGTTATCGTAATGAACCCATTTTCGTCCCCGGTCACAATGCGATGTTTGCCTCTGAAGCAACTGTTCGCAAACACACAAACGCCGTTCAATGTTTGTTGGTTTCAGCTCACACGGAACCAAAGTTCCTTCATTCTCAATCATGCCCATAGCCTTGAGACTTATGAAATGGCTTGCTGTGTCACTCCCACTAATCGTGCCAATTCTTCTAGAGTTCGACGCGAGTCTTCACTCAACAGTGTCTCCAATTCTGCATCTTCGAAAAAATTCTCTCTTTCACCACTATGTCGGTCTGCGACCTTAAAATCACCGTTCTTGAAGCGTTGAAACCACTCACAACACGTTTGTCCACTAATAGCGTCCTTACCATACGTGCTTGAGAGCATTCGATGAGACTCAGCCGCTGTTTTCTTCATATTGAAACAAAACGGCAACACCTCCCGCAAATGACGAGAATTAGGCTCTTAACCTGACATTTTCAATCAAGAACAACTTTATGATGCAGACACAAATACACTGTTTGAATGTGAGGTTATGTTGACAGACATGACGTCTGCGATCTGTTTCTTTCGACCGCTACTTACTGTTGTCGCCACCTATACGGCAAACGGCGGAAGCAAAGTAGTACACGTTGTGGTAAGCTATCAATATAGTCCTATCCACAGTAAGCAGGAGATCCCGGGTTCTAATCCCGGTCCGGCACCCCTTTTCACTCGTCGCCTCTGATTCCTCAAGAAGTCTCGATGCAGCTCTCACAAATGTTTCAGTTCTTTCCTTTCTCCCCCATCATCTACCAGTGCATTGTTGCCTGTTCCAAGCGACGGTTGAGGTAAGCACTAGGGATGGGCAAACTGAAACACGTAACTGTTTCGAAACAAATGAAACAGTACACTGTAATGTTTCGATACGCCGTTTCGAAACAGTGAAACAGTTTGTGTTTCGTAATCTAATAAACCTACACATTTTATCATCTTGACTGTCTACTGTATAAGTAGGTCCGCATAAACACAAATGAGGTGCGAGAGCGCTAATCATATCGCAGAAAGTATGAAATTATAACTTAGGCGTCCTGGCAGTTTCGTATTTCCTGCAGCAAATGCGCTGCTTCCGTGTCGTGTGACTTTCATACTTTTCAATTGGCCGAGGACAGCCATAGCTGAAGACAGAAGAACCACCACGAAAGGAACTGGAGGTGGGAGCAAACTGCAGAAACAACGGATATGCTAACTGGGATTCCCACATTCCGTTAGTACGGGTAATATACCCATCCTGCTAATTTCCATGCACACAAAGGGAATCATTGTGGATAATAGGCACAGTGACTATAGACTCACAAATAATGCCAAATAATTCGAATAAATAACAAAATATAACGGAAAAAAATTTTGTCTTTCAAGGTCTTTCGAACCGTTACTATAAATTCACCATGCTCCCCGTTCACCATTACACTATCAGTGATATGTCAGACAGATTGCTTGCAGTTATACCTACATAAAATTTATGTATATGTCTAATAACTGTCACTCTACGCCCTTTTTCATCCAAAATGTTGTAGGCTTACTTGTGTTTCTTAATATGATTACTGTACATGAACAGAGAAGCGTATGTTATCAAAAAGGGCAATTTAACTGAATTATTGTCACGTATTTATTATTTTGAATGTGAATAGTATGCGTTTTTTATTGTTTGGTTAGTGTTTATAAAGCAGATGTTACGCCATATCGGAATATGACAGACAGTCAGCTAGAAACGAAGCTTTATTTTCGGATATCTTAAGCTCCATGCTATTGCTTGTCAAAATGATTACACCACTCTTGAAAGTGTTCCATGAAGTGGTATGTTAAATGTGTGTCAGTACCTGTGCCGAGCCCGAATCTCGTTCGACACAGAGCGGAATGAAACATCACTGTTTCGATACAGTTAGTCCGTTCCAAGCACTGGTGGACTGAAACAGCCTTATTTTGAAACAACGATACAGTTTCTGTGTGTGGCTCGAGATCGAATCTGGTCCAGTTATCCGAGACAGGGGCAGAATGAAACACCACTGTTTCGAAACAGTGAACCACAGCCGTTCCGAAACACTGAATCTGTTCCACGTATCGATACACTGTATCGAAACATAGAAACAGTGGCCAAGTCTAGTAAGCACAAACACATGCTCTGCGCTTGAAAAAAGCGGGTATATTGCAAATCACATCTCTCACTTGCTTGTGCAGAAATTTTCGTTTACCACCACCATCAGCCGTGACTGTTCGCAACGAATGGAATGGAAATTCACTTAACTCGTTACGATCACATTTAATGCTCGCACTGGCGAAGACATTCATAGCAGAGCGCTGAGAACAATAATGAACACTCATTGGCGTCGGAGAATGTCTGACGTAAATGCAAACTTGGCCACCATCGTTCGTGACTCCAAGTACAATAGTAGCAATCTATAGTCTGATTAAAATTACTTGACAACTGACACTTCACAGTCTGGATCTGGTTTCCTTCAATTAGACCGCTCAGCACCACGCCCGAACCGTTCGCCGTTGCCAAATTTCCACAATAATTGGTCAGTTAACCTTGTCCGGCTTTGTTCCTTGTTATGTTCGCATCTCGAATCCTGGATCTTACACTTCAATTTCGTATTTCATCACCCATAATAACTGTAACACATGCACGCGCTACGTACACGGCCGTAACCCACCACTACTAGATCCTTTCGCACAAGAAGCGATTCATCGTCACATACACAGTTAATATAATCACAGAGATCTGCTTACATTGGTAGTTTCGCACGACATTACGTGAAGCCAAACTTTGAAGGCTGCAGCTCATCGTTGCTGCTCGAATAGCTATCATAAACGTAACAACTTAAGCATGGTAGAGTAGTACCATAGTGGTTAGACTATGAAGTTGACATGTGATAGGTCGTAGGTTAAACTCGTGAAAGATATCGATTTTTTAATTTCTAAATTTAATAAAAAGATTATTATTTATACAAGTAATTGATTTAAATGCAATTTTTTTTCTAATACTTTGCTTCCTCATTTTCACTATTTTTCTTCCTACCATACTTTCATTTGGAATCCGCCAGTATCTTCTATAATCTGCAACCAAGTGCGAAACAGCACTGCTCATCGGCCGGCAAGGCGGTAGTTCGTGTAGCCAGTGCAAGAATAGTTCATTACGAGACTGTGTTACGGTTAAGACAAGAGTTTAAATTCGGGGCTACAGTCCGCGTCGTCTGCTGCAATTAATTCATTGGTCACTTAACCCTTTATGATCTGACGGGACTTCAGAGTCCCACATTGTAAAAATGAGTGCAAAACATTCTTCGTCATTTGAATTGCCGCGGAAATGTAGCGCGCCACTTAGTCTTGCTTTAATATATTGTTAAAGCAGCGCAGTTCTTTCATGGATGTGTTATCAATGACGCCAAAACAATTTGAATTTCAGCGCGCGCAGTCCTTGCGGTATTTGGTTGTATGCAGTTGCAGGGTGACCGTTCAGTTTTTATCCCGTGAATTTCCTGCGAGAATCCGATTTTCATAATTTTTTTCCTGTTACTAGGTAAGTCAGTTTATGCTAATAATTGGCAAGAAGCGGAATATATAATAAATTCTTAGAAGTCCCAAATTATCTTTACAAATTTATTCTAAATCCCGTCAGGCCTATGACAGTTGAAAGATGAAGACATACTAGAGTTCCTCCTGGAGGATTTTCCATCTGACATAGATACGCCTGAAGAGGAAAGTAGCGATTCTGATACAGAACAATTTTTTGAAAAATTCGAACTCAGCAATGTAAAAGTACAAAGAACAAAACATTATGCCACACCATCCACCAGTCGACAAGAGAATATTTCCTCTTCTTATCAAGGAGCTGAAGAAATACATATAGAAGACAGTGATGATTTTCAAACAAGAAAGTAACAATGTACAAGCGCAACAAGAGGGAAATAACAAAAAGCAAGCTGCTAGTCGCGAAGACTATACACACTCCCTCCGCTGAAAATGAAAGAAATGACGAAATTGTGAATCGCAATCTAAATGTTTTTCGGAAATTTAGGAGACAAAACACTGTAACAGATTGCCCAAAATTCACGCTCCAAAAGGGAGTGATCGAGCAATACCTTTCCCAAAAGGATTCTGCGACAGATATCTTTTTGGCTGTTTAATCGAGCAAAGGGATTGAAAATATTTTTCAAGGTAATCTATATATTGTGCAAACTGGGAAACATTCAGCCTATAACTGAAGGAGAGCTTTACGGTTTTCCTGGTCTTGAATTCTTCTGCAGATATCATCGTTTGCCACGAGAACGTCATTATTGGTGTTGTGATAGTGATCTGAACGTTCCACTTGTCACGCAATGACGAGAGATATACAAATTCTGTCAGTGATTCATCTGAATGATAATCTTTCTATACTTACGAATAATACACACTATAAAATACGTCCGCTAATTACAAAGGACTATCGTCCCTAAAACAATACAATCCGATGAAGCCAGTGAAACGTGGGTACAAGCTTTCCTGTCGTGCAGATGTCAGGCTACATGTACGAATTTGATGTTTACCAGGATTAAACATCTACGTGTACATCTACGTGAGTATTCACAATTAAGTGCCTGGCTGAGGGTTCAACGAACCACCTTCAAGCTGTCTCTCTGCCGTTTCACTCTCGAGCAACGTGCGTGAAAAATGAGCACTTAAATTTTTCTGTGCGAGCCCTGATTTCTCTTACTTTATCGTAATGATCATTTCTCCCTATGTAGGTGGATGCCAACAATGTTTTCGCAATCGGAGGAGAAAACTGGTGATCGAAATTTCATGAGAAGATTCCGTCGCAACGGAAAACGCCTTTGTTTCAATGATTGCCACTCCACGTATCATGTATGTGGCAATGTCTCCCCTATTTCGCGATAATACAAAACGAGCTGCCCTTCTTTGTACCTTTTTCGATGTCATCCGTCAGTCCCATCTGATGCGGATCCCACACCGCACAGCAGTACTCCAGATTAGGGCGGACAAGCGTAGTGCAAGCAGTCTCTTTGGTAGCCCTGTTGCACCTTCTAAGTGTTCTGCCAGTGAAGCGCAGTCTTTGATTTGCTCTACCCACAACATTATCTATGTGATTTTTCCAGTTTACGTTGTTTGAAATTGTAATCCAAATTTAGCGGATTTCTTTTAGTACTCACGTGAATAACTTCACACTTTTCTTTATTCACGGTCAATTGCCACTTTTCGCACCATACAGATATATTATCTAAATCATCTTGCAAGTCGTTTTGCTCATCCGATGACTTTACAAGACGGGAAATGAGAGCATCATCTGCAAACAAGCTAAGACGGCTACTCAGATTGTCTCCTGTGTCGTTAATATAGATCAGGAACAATTGAGGGTCTAAACACTTTCTTGGGGAACGCCGGATATTACTTATGTTTTACTCGATGACTTTCCGTCTATTGCTACGAACTGTGACCTTTCTTACAGGAAATCACGAATCCAGTCGCACAGCTGAGGCGATATTCCGTAGGCACGCAGTTTGATTAGAAGACGCTTGTGAGGAACGGTGTCTAAAGCCTTCTGGAAAATGGAATCAATTTGACATCTCCTGTCGATAGCACTTATTACTTCACGAGTATAAAGAGCTAGTTGTGTTTCGCAAGAACGATGTTTCCAGAATCCGTGCTGACTGTGTGTCTGCAAATCGTTTTCTTCGAGGTAATTCGTAATGTTCGAACGGCAAAGGATTGCTTGTAGTTGGTGGAAGTGTAGTGCAGAAACAGACATCCCGCCTCTCTACAATAATTATGTAGTTGTGATGGACAATTATTTCTCTTCTGTGGATATTTTTGAATATCTAAAAGCTCATGGTGTATGTGAGTGTGGAACTGTGCGTCCCAATAGACTCGGCCTACCAAAACTAAAGTGTGATCAGGAGCTGTTAAGAGGCGAATTTGACAGTCAAACTTCGGAAGGAGGAATTACATTTTTCAATTGGAAAGACAATAGGAGTATGTATTTTTTATCTAATTTTCATGGAACTGAAGCGGTTAACATAAAACGGAAACAAAAAGATGGTACAGAAATTGACGTGATGGCCCCAGTAGTG
This sequence comes from Schistocerca piceifrons, assembly GCF_021461385.2. Classification (NCBI taxonomy): domain Eukaryota; kingdom Metazoa; phylum Arthropoda; class Insecta; order Orthoptera; family Acrididae; genus Schistocerca; species Schistocerca piceifrons. Next base: position 203,687,064 of record NC_060146.1, on the reverse strand, counting down.
ATTAGAGATTACACTCCACATATGAGTGTAGTTGATTAAGATAAGGACATATGCACCGATCCATTTATGACAGATTGGAAAGCTAAAAAATGGTGGCACCGCCTGTTTTTCGCTGCCATCGATATCACACTTGTGAATTCATACGTTATACGAGGTGCATTCAAGTTCTAAGGCCTCCGATATTTTTTTTTTTTCTCCGGACTGGAAAGAGATAGAAACATGCGCATTGTTTTAAAATGAGGCCGCGTTCATTGTCAATACGTCCCAGAGATGGCAGCACTGTACGGCAGATGGAATTTTACCGCCAGCGGCGAGAATGAGAACTATTTTAAATACTTAAAATGGCGACGTTTTCCTTACTTGAACAGCGTGCAATCATTCGTTTTCTGAATTTGCGTGGTGTGAAACCAATTAAAATTCATCGACAGTTGGAGACATGTGGTGATGGAGTTATGGGTGTGTCGAAAGTGCGTTCGTGGGTGCGACAGTTTAATGAAGGTAGAACATCGTGTGACAACAAACCGAAACAACCTCGGGCTCGCACAAGCCGGTCTGACGACATGATCGAGAAAGTGGAGAGAATTGTTTTGGGGGATCGCCAAATAACTGTTGAACAGATTGCCTCCAGAGTTGGCATTTCTGTGGGTTCTGTGCGCATAATCCTGCATGACGACCTGAAAATGCGAAAAGTGTCATTCAGGTGGGTGCCACGAATGCTGACGAACAACCACATGGCTGCCCGTGTGGCATGTTGCCAAGCAATGTTGACGCGCAACGACAGCATGAATGGGGACTTTCTTTTCGTCGGTTGTGACAATGGATGAGACGTGGATGCCATTTTTCAATCCAGAAACAAAGCGCCAGTCAGCTCAATGGAAGCACACAGATTCACCGCCACCAAAAAAATTTCGGGTAACCGCCAGTGCTGAAAAAATGGTGTCCATGTTCTGGGACAGCGAGAGCGTAATCCTTACCCATTGCGTTCCAAAGGGCACTACGGTAACAGGTGCATCCTACGAAAATGTTTTGAAGAACAAATTCCTTCCTGCACTGCAACAAAAACGTCCGGGAAGCGCTGCGCGTGTGCTGTTTCACCAAAACAACGCACCCGCACATCGAGCTAACGTTACGCAACAGTTTCTTCGTGATAACAACTTTGAAGTGACTTCTCATGCCCCCTACTCACCTAACCTGGCTCCTAGTGACTTTTGGCTTTTTCCAACAATGAAAGACTCTCTCCGTGGCCGCACATTCACCAGCCGTGCTGCTATTGCCTCAGCGATTTTCCAGTGGAGAAAAGACTCTTAAAGAAGCCTTCGCCGCTGCCATGGAATCGTGGCGTCAGCGTTGTGAAAAATGTGTACGTCTGCAGGGCGATTACGTCGAGAAGTAACGCCAGTTTCATCGATTTCGGGTGAGTAGTTAATTAGAAAAAAAACCGGAGGCCTTAGAACTTGAATGCACCTCGTAGATTCAGATTTCACTGGGCGAATATCTTTCCTTCAGTTCAAAGAGTATGGTAACTCATGGACTTCTGAGAAAAGGCAGAACAGTTTTGAAGAAAAAATGAAGACCAAAGCAAGAAACGTCTACCAGCTCTTTACTGAATAGAAGAAGGAAGAAAGGTTTTTAACTTTCAAACGTGATTCGAACACACAATCTTGGAGCTCATTGACCAAATTTTGTTGCAAGCCTCGGTAGATGTGAAGACTGTGCTATTCATAATATAGAATCAAGGCCTCATTCTGAATGTTCTCATTCTAAAGTATTTTTGTGTGTCAATGAAAGAAAAAACTGTTTTCATGAATACCACTTTTCATGAAGTAATGATTGTTACTGTCTGTACCGTTGTGACCTGAATGGACTCTAAAGTCCCATTTTTAAAACATTATAAAATTCGCAAAACATTATTTGATCTGGTTTTTCTTTATACTAAACTTATTTTCTAACAACTAGAACCCCACAGAAAAATTTGGAAATGTCAGTCAAAAAATAATCAGGCCATAATGGGTTCAAATAAGCTGTAGACAGAGAATCATGCATTTTCCTCATATCTAGCACCGCCTGCTTCCAACATTGTTCCGCGTTACACATTAACAGCATTTGTGACGTTACACATTACAGCATTTGTGACATATCCGCCGTGTTTCTGAGACACACCCATAAGCGATCGGTAGCCGACGTGGCGACACCGTAGCAGCAAGTGATATACGTCAACTTTCAAGTAATTTTAATCAGACTATAGTAAGCCTCATCGTGCTCCCTTGCATGTTCATTGCAAACACATAAAGATGAAGTAGAATGCAGACCAGTAAACCAACCGAGAGTCATATTCCCGTATCATCTCCGTATCGGCTTTCTTAGCGTAAAACATCCCAGTCTCCAACCACAGAGATCTAAATAATCCCAGCCTGACCCCGTCGCCAAGTAGTAGGCTGCTTAAAATTGAGGCTGTTTATGAACACGATAGTGTCGCATGCGTGCAATAAGTTATTTTCACTAACTATTGCGCATGCGTTCTTGTAGCGTTGCGTCCTCTTCGCACGTAAAAAGACAGAGCAGGCAAGATATAAAACACGCACTTGTATTCCTGCAAAATAATTGATAGATGGAATCAACGATTTGCATGACTGGTTTTATGTAATCAAAACTGAAATAAAGTTGTGAAAAAAACTGAAAATGTTCTAACAGCAACACCACTGTTCACTATACACGAGGTGATTCTTTAAGAATCTTTGTCAACTACTGCGTTAGACCCTTCAGCGTAATACCTCACAAATATAATACGCCTGTACCAATATTGGAAGACCTGGAACTTACTTCCGTTATGGTGTTCAGCTCTTTCAGCGATGCTGTTTTCATCTCATCAATTGTGGCAAAACGACGTCCTTTTACGATTGTCTTCAGCCTCGGGAATATAAGCAAGTGAGAGGGGGCCACGACTGACGAATACGGTGGCTGAGGCAACATAGCGATTTTACTTTTTACAAAAAAAAACCACGAACAAGCATTACCGTGATGCAATTTCCACGAGTGGTTTTTCCGTAATTCTGGTCATTCTTTCGGATTGTTTCACAAACGGCACGTAACTGCCAGGTAGTAATCCTTATTGACCGTACAACCATATGGGAGGAATTCGTGATGTACTGTCCCATTTTAATCGAAAAAAAAAGAAACGGTTTTGCCTCTTCCGGCAGTTTCAATTGGGACGATTGGGCCTTGCTTTCCACGCCATACCCGTATACATATGTTTCGTCAGCTGTAATACAATTCCTTAGCAGCTCTGTTTCATTGGCGACTTCATTTCAGCAATTCCTGACAGATGTCAAGTACGCGACGTCGTGTTTGGCCATAATTTAACCCTTTCCGAACAAATTTTGCTGCTTCACATGTCATGCCCAAAACACCAGAAAAATCGTTTAGCATGAGCCAAAGGTTTTGCCGCCATATGCGGCGGTGATTAGGAGATTTTCCAGAACCATTTCCTTTATTACTTCCACATGGTCGTCAGCAACTGATGTGCTAGGGCGTCCTGGGCGGTCGTATTCATCATCATTATTTCGACTCTTTGAAACTTTTATACCACTCGTAAACTCTACTCTTGCTCATAGTAGTTTCGCCAAAAGCCATAGTCAACATTCAAAATGCGGTGCCTCAATTTATTCCATTTTTCAAGTAAAGTCTAATGTAAATTCTTTGACTCATCTTTCTCGAAAATAAAAAATCGCCGAGCACTCGAAAACCCATGTAACCTTCATGACTGTCAACAATAAACTAAATATTCCATAAACCTGTAAACGCAAACATCCATCAGGAAGAAACTGGAAGTCAGATGTATAAAGCCCGCGAAATTAAATAAGTTACATACCTCTTGTACAGGCCTGGTGGCCAAGTGGTAAAACGCGTGTCTAAAATAGAGGTCGCAGTATCGATTAACGGTTGGACCAAGGATTTTTCAGTCTTCGTTTTAACTTAGTTTCCACCTCTCCAGAATATGTGGAGCTGCAAGGAACGACACTTAGTTGGGATACCACGTTAAACTGTAGGCTTGGTTGGATAACAGATGTGTTAGGGACACGTGAGTCGCCGAAGTTTCGTCTTGAGAGACTTGCAACAGGCTTTTGAGTTACCGTACACGAAATTATCATCTTCGAAGTGATAAAGACTGTTGAATTGAGCAACAGTTAGCTCTGGACAGAGCCCGGCAGTTGACTTGGGAACGGAAACTGCTCTTAATTTGACGAAATGCAGACACTAATCTTAATGACTGAATGCAATACATCATTAAAAATAACACCGCAAATAAAACAAAGGGATAAATTTTCTAGTGTCCGATTCCATTCGTCGGCTTTGATCAATGTCGTCATATCTAAGGCAAAGACGCTACGCATAGGCAGTCTATGAAAGCAACAGATCATACTCGTTAACAAATGATTGTAACATACGATAAAATTACTATCACATTCCCGCAGTTATTTACTTAGTCATGAATTATATCGAAACGAGCTGAAGATAACGAAAATTAAGAACAAGAATTAAAAACAAATTATGTCGGGTAAGAAGTATTCTCTTAATTTAAGCGACTAGAAAAGCACGGAGTACCTTTAAATTTTATTACATTAAAGCGCATTGTGAAGTCATATTGTTATAAAATAGCGTTAGTTTTACATTAATTATTGAATCCAAGTGGAGAAGCGCATGAAAGTGGGGTTTTTGGAGAGGAGAGACTAAAATGTATCAGAAAAACGGGAAAAATTAAATGAATGACAACAAACAAATACGAAACAGTAGCATAAAATGTGGAAAATCGACACACTAAATTCTAAAAGAAAAGCCAGTATATGAAAAACGAATATCAACAAGAAATAAGTAATATTGGAATCGATAACTAAAATTAACCTAATCTTGCGTAAGTGACGTCTACCACGCATTTTGCTGTTACGTTTCAATGTGTAGACGTAGAAACTGGCCTTTGTCTATAACTGAAACACTGGTGGTTCTACGTACTAGAATCACAAACTGACGAAGTGCGCTAAGAATAAAATGGTGTGATCATGCGAAGTTATTTTGACGTGATATGAATTTAATGAGATTTGCGCATGCTGGAGTAACAGTACTTTTTGTTGAAATAAAAGTAAAAGATGTAAGTTGCACCTGTTCTGTTTCTGGGAGTTAGTCATAGTGCAAGACCTACAAAAGCCCTATAAAGCAGAGTGAAAACAGACAGAAGCGTTCGCAGCATCTTCAATTGTTGAAGCTTCGAAATCGCTGACTTCACTTAAGAACCATTTTGTTTTCGTTTTAAGTCCTCGAACTTCGGCGGAATGTGTTGTTGGTACCGTATTCAGTCATGGTTCATAACATTCGGCAGGAGGCTGTTAAACTGCAAAATGAAAATGGAAACTAAAAATGACAGTGCTGACTATCGTTCGAAACCGTTAATTGTTAGTTTTCAACGCCTTAATTGTACATACTTCTTTCTCTCAGCTTGTCTTTGTTTACCTGTCATGTAAAATTATTGCCATATAGACGATAATAATATATCACGCAGAATACGCTGTTTTCGTCAATCCAACTTATGTTAAGTCATGCATGCAACGTCAACACAATTTCTTGGGCAAAATTCAGGTTCTCTCTCTCCCTCCCTCTCCCTCCTCCACCACCACCACCACCACCCCTCTCATTTTCAGAGATTGTGCTGCTTCATGTACTTGGATTTGTGCATTTTCAGCATACTAGACCAAAAGGAAGCATTCCATTGATTTTTCTCAAAATTCCTTAGTTATGTCATGTGTTAAACAGATAACTGTGGGATAATGTGGAAGAAAAAAAGTTAACAGATTTAAGAATCACACTTACGGGTGATTAGTATTGAAGATTCCTCCTTACCCTAGTAAAATTGTGTGATCCATTGGTGTACATTGAAAACAAAATTTTAGCTTCTGTTGAGCAATATTATGCTGAAGTTTTAAAATCAGGCGCTACTTGTATCATTATTCATTAATGGATTTTTCACAGTATGTTAGTTCATTCCATTGTGCTTATAACACGATGAGCTGGCTGAAGTGGCCGTGCGGTTAAAGGCGCTGCAGTCTGGAACCGCGCTACCGCTACGGTCGCAGGTTCGAATCCTGCCTCGGGCATGGATGTTTGTGATGTCCTTAGGTTAGTTAGGTTTAACTAGTTCTAAGTTCTAGGGGACTAATGACCTCAGCAGTTGAGTCCCATAGTGCTCAGAGCCATAACACGATGAAAATTTGGAGTTGCCAGTAAGACTTCACACATTTGTTGTGCAGGTTATGACAGCATTATCTGCTCATCTGCAAGTTGTGGAAGCAGAGAAGCAGAAACTACGCACTCAGGTTCGGCGCTTGTGCCAGGAGAACGCTTGGCTGCGTGACGAGCTGGCCAACACTCAGCAGAAGCTGCAGGCTTCGGAGCAGGCCGTTGCACAACTGGAGGAGGAGAAGAAGCACTTGGAGTTCATGGCCTCCATCCGCAAATACGATCAAGATGTCTCGGTAAATACAGGGAACTCAATTTATTGTTTCTGTTACGTAACTCTTTCCATCTTTATGTAGCTTCTGGAACTTTTTGTAATTCGTATGGGCCCAAATTCTTAACCGATGTGGAACACCAGTCACTGTCATATTGTGGAACTAAGGTACTTCTGGTACACGCGCAGCAAACAGTAAGAGATCTCTTTGGATAATGTACTCGGAGAAAAATTTTTACATTTGGCAGATAACACGTCTGATTGATGGCCTTGCATTAATTGAAGGTTGTGCAAGGCAGTTCTAAGTGATGTCTCGGACTAGGCCTGTGCAAAGCCTTTAATTACAATCGTATGCAAGAGAGAACAGGATGGAAAAAGACGGGAAAACATAAAAGCGTCCTCTGAAATACTTTTAACTGAACATAGTAAAAATGAAGCAGAAATAAAGTTCAGGCTGAAACTAAAATCTGTATTGACTGAAGATGAGTTGTAGACGCGTGCTTCCCAGACTGCCTCGTATAAATGTTGTCAGCCCTGCGGCAAGACTGTTTCGTGGCTAAAGGAGGTGTCTGTCGAAGGAGGTGGCGAGCAGACCCAGCAACTGGGAAGAGAATTAATTTGTGGAAATAATGCATAGTTAAACAAAGTTAGCACTTGTGTAGATGAGAATGGAGGACAAAAAGTTTACTTTTTATATTGGGAGCTTTGCTTTTTAGCCATTTAAGTCGAAGCCATTGTTATTGTTTAAACTGCCAAGTTTGAAGAGTTTTGTATGATCTTTCACTATTGTCGGCATAGAATGTCTGTAACTATTAGAAAAGCTGAGATACTTACACCCAGTGTACATTATCTCGTCAATATAGATTGTAAAATGATGGATGGACGTATTTCAAAGACCTGCAAACACGCAACCTTGAAGTTGCTGGGTCAGAACCAGCTGTCAAAAATATACAAAGAACACTTACTTTGTAAGAGTTTCAAACTGCAAGACAGATAGCAGCCAAATATAGGTATGCTTCAGTTGCACAGATGGATCTTGAAAAAGAAAAAAATTGGGAATACAGATTACAGTAAGAGATCAGTAGAGGACCCAGGAAAGGTGTTCAAAGTTGATGAGAAGGATGTATCCTACAGTGTGTTGGGATTTGAGAGACTAGAGCAAGAACTTGTTCAGACACTAAACACATCGTCATGAATTTTGTGCAATTTAGACATTTTTTAAAGTGAAGGAGTAGAAATGTGCATAGTTTCTTTTAGTGGTGGCTCTTTTAATTTAGTAATTACATAATCTGCCCTTTAAGGTAATGTTGCACCGAAATTTATCAGATTTATAGGTAACAGAACTTCCCTACTAGATTATTTAAACAAGAAGTGAGGTTTAAATACGTTAACTACAGAGTTAACTATAAATAAATATAATAAAATTAATTATAACTTATAAAAATAGATCCTACTGCATGAGAGTTCCACCAGACACAATTCCTTGTCCTACCCATGACGGTCTTACATAGCCATATTTATAATTAAATATTAATAATGTTATATTTATTAATATTTCATTATGTAGATTGTTTTAGTAGTGTAAATATAATATTTTTCAAAAGAAAATAGACGTGCATAAGCCATAGTTTCTATAAAATGTTGATTGGCACTCAGTGCTTTGTCCATTTGCTACCCCACCTGTGAAAAGGTTTTAAATACGATTAACAGCTAAGTTAGTAAACATCTGACATTCAGATTGAGAGAGGTAGGTAAAAAGTGATCCATGTGATCATCAGTTTCTATCTACATCTTTTGTTATATTAGCTTTTGATAGTCAAAACACGGGGTGCATTATCCTATCCCTGACGGTGGAATCCCCCCTTACGTTTAATTGTACATCACTGGTGGAATCCAGTCAGGTCTACTGTCCACTTCATGACTTCCATTATTTTTTGCATAGAATGTCCATAACTGTTAGAGAAGCTGCGACCTATTAATGGCTTGAATCTTACCAGTTTAATAAACAGGGTTGTCCATTATTTTAGTTTTATTTATGCCTGTTGTATGTTTATCAGCAGTTCGAATGAGACTTTTGTACTAAATTGGCTTTTTTGTTCTGTAGGGTGATGACTCTAGTTCGGAGACGAAGCAAGATAAGCCGAAGATTGATGATCCTGTAGTAGACCTTTTCCCTGATGAGGACACAGATGAAAGAAACAGTGAGTATAGAGAAGCTGGAGCATGTCTGGAGCACGTGTGTGCTCGTGCATTTCGAAATATCGCTTTACACTAAATACAAGAAACAAGAGACCTCTCACAAATCTAATTGAAACCATTACTACTTGTTAAATAACACAGGCCAACAGAACTGTTCATTACTTTTTGTGAGGAAATAGTTCAGTATTGTGGTATTGTGGTGTTATGGGCACTGAAACTGTATCCGACCTTAGATTTTTTTTTTTTTTTTTTTTGTATCACATACAGTTTTGTCACAATGTGACTGTCATAAAATAGAAAATTGGGAAACAATGTGTTATTGGTTTAAGCAGCGTAAGGTTGTTGGCATTGCAGTCATAAATTATAAATTTTGCCTCATCTGAATCACAAAGATTGATGTTATTGATTGGCTGGTTTGTGCTCTCTTCAAAAACCATCATCAGCCCCACATAATATGTGCAGTTAAGCTTCACATAGTACATAGGCCACAGCAGTTGATGATAGTTTCCAAAGAGAACTGAAACCAATCATAATGAATAAAATGAACCTTTATGGTCCTGCGGCCCAGACAGAGAAAGAAAATTGTTTACATATAATTGTATTTAAAAGAAATTTAATTTTTTGTCATCCACATATGTTTCATCAAGGTGCCAAAAAATCTATATTGCGCAGGAGTTGGCCGTTGACTTGTATTTCGTATCTCTCCCTTCATGAAAGCATGTAATACAGCTAATTCTCTGGTGAATTGCCTGTTGTACATGTTTCAGTGTGAAGTGGCAAACTGTTTAAACCAAATTTTCATAGGGGAAAATATCGATTTGATGGCTTGAATTTTGATCATCAACAGTCAGTCTGACTTCCGAAGCCTTCCAATGTGTTGGCTCCATCAGAAATATAATTTGGGTCCTTATTGTTGCTTAGGGACTTGTTAAACAACCTCTTTGAATCATATCCAAGCTTCCTTTTCACTCAATCATTTTTGATCCAAAGTGGTTATCACATTTTTTGAATATTTGATCCAACAAATACACCCCCTCTTAATGTCACGTATGATGAGAGAACTTCTCAAAAAAATGTTCGAAACATTTGTCATATTTGTGTAAGACTGCCAGAAACTTTTTCATTAAAAGACGTAGAGGTGATTGTAATGTTCCTGCTCTTTTTTGTTTTCATTTTCGTTTTTTCTGTGATCGAGGAACTTGTGCAAAATGTTGTCTTACTATCTAATATATTAATTGAAATAGCAACCAAGCCAGGCGTCATTTTGTTGGGTGAAAAGCAAGATAACTCTTACATGCTTGGCTATTCATGCTCTAGCATTCACATAAAAATGTTGGACCATAGTGCTTTTTGAAGAGCTATATCATTCTTCAATACTTCACTTTTGTATGTCGTGATGCAGTTACAGAACATTTTCAATGGGTACTACTGTTAACACTGTGTAAGATGATTGCTGACAGTTCAGTGCTCTTGCCAGCTTTGTTACGAAGCACTAATTTCTGCAGGCTGGTAGCTGTGTGGCAAAAGTGGTAGCTGTGTGCAGAGTTGTGATAACACTGGCAAGTTGCCATAGAGACCTTAAAAATTGCTCTATGTTATTGGTTGAGGCAGCACTGCAAATCTGCCATGCCCTTACTTTGGCATATGTGAGGAATGCTTTACAAAATAATGTGGACAGAAACTAATGGTACATTGGCCTTTACAAATGTCTGCTTGTGTCTGTGTATGTGCGGTTGGATATGGGTGTGTGTGCGCGAGTGTATACCTGTCCTTTTTTCCCCCTAAGGTAAGTCTTCCCGCTCCTGGGACTGGAATGACTCCTTACCCTCTCCCTTAAAACCCACATCCTTTCATCTTTCCCTCTCCTTCCCTCTTTCCCTCTCCTTCCCTCTTTCCTGACTAAGCAACCGTGGGTTGCGAAAACTTGAATTTTGTGTGTATGTTTGTGTTTGTTCGTGTGTCTATCGACCTGCCAGCACTTTCGCTTGGTAAGTCACATCATCTATGTTTTTAGATAAATGATAGAATTATTTAGATTCAGTGCCTGTTTACAGAAAATATTGTTCTGTTTAAATTCTCAATTTTGGAAAATCATTGGCCGTTGAATGAAAGAAAAACTATAAAATGCAACATTATAATATAAACCAAACAATGGAAAATCCAGGATGGAGTGCAACAATATGAGACGGAAAGACGCGCATGCAAAAAAAAATATAAAACAAAGAAAGTGTGCATGTACGTAGATCAACACCTTCAACCCATTACATGCAGTCTCCCATCCTTCATCAAAGACACCAACCACTTTCTCGAACGCCTGGAATCCTTACCCAATCTGTTACCCCCAGAAACCATCCTTGTAACCATTGATGCCACTTCCCTATACACAAATATTCCGCACGTCCAGGGCCTTGCTGCGATGGAGCACTTCCTTTCACGCCGATCACCTGCCACCCTACCTAAAACCTCTTTCCTCATTACCTTAGCCAGCTTCATCCTGACCCACAACTTCTTCACTTTCGAAGGCCAGACATACCAACAATTAAAGGGAACAGCCATGGGTACCAGGATGGCCCCCTCGTACGCCAACCTATTTATGGGTCGCTTAGAGGAAGCCTTCTTGGTTACCCAAGCCTGCCAACCCAAAGTTTGGTACAGATTTATTGATGACATCTTCATGATCTGGACCCACAGTGAAGAACAACTCCAGAATTTCCTCTCCAACCTCAACTCCTTTGGTTCCATCAGATTCACCTGGTCCTACTCCAAATCCCATGCCACTTTCCTTGACGTTAACCTCCACCTGTCCAATGGCCAGCTTCACACGTCCGTCCACATCAAACCCACCAACAAGCAACAGTACCCCCATTATGACAGCTGCCACCCATTCCACATCAAACGGTCCCTTCCCTACAGCCTAGGTCTTCGTGGCAAACGAATCTGCTCCAGTCCGGAATCTCTGAACCATTACACCAACAACCTGACAACAGCTTTCGCATCCCGCAACTACCCTCCCGACCTGGTACAGAAGCAAATAACCAGAGCCACTTCCTCATCCCCTCAAACCCAGAATCCCCCACAGAAGAACCACAAAAGTGCCCCACTTGTGACAGGATACTTTCCGGGACTGGACCAGACTCTGAATGTGGCTCTCCAGCAGGGATACGACTTCTTCAAATCCTGCCCTGAAATGAGATCCATCCTTCATGAAATCCTCCCCACTCCACCAAGAGTGTCTTTCCGCCATCCACCTAACCTTCGGAACCTGTTAGTTCATCCCTATGAAATCCCCAAACCACCTTCCCTACCCTCTGGCTCCTATCCTTGTAACCGCCCCCGGTGTAAAACCTGTCCCATGCACCCTCCCACCACCACCTACTCCAGTCCTGTAACCCGGAAGGTGTATACGATCAAAGGCAGAGCCACATGTGAAAGCACCCACGTGATTTACCAGCTGACCTGCCTACACTGTGACGCATTCTATGTGGGAATGACCAGCAACAAACTGTCCATTCGCATGAATGGACACAGGCAGACAGTGTTTGTTGGTAATGAGGATCACCCTGTGGCTAAACATGCCTTGGTGCACGGCCAGCACATCTTGGCACAGTGTTACACCGTCCGGGCTATCTGGATACTTCCCACTAACACCAACCTGTCAGAACTCCGGAGATGGGAACTTGCCGTTCAGTATATCCACTCTTCTCGTTACCCATCAGGCCTCAACCTCTGCTAATTTCAAGTTGCCGCCGCTCATACCGCACCTGTCATTGAACAACATCTTTGCCTATGTACTTCCGCCTCGACTGACATCTCTGCCCAAACTCTGTGCCTTTACAAATGTCTGCTTCTGTCTGTGTATGTGCGGATGGATATGTGTGTGTATGCGAGTGTATACCTGTCCTTTTTTCCCCCTAAGGTAAGTCTTTCCGCTCCCGGGATTGGAATGACTCCTTACCCTATCCCTTAAAACCCACATCCTTTCGTCTTTCCCTCTCCTTCCCTCTTTCCTGACGAAGCAACCATTTGTTGCAAAAGCTAGAATTTTGTGTGTATGTATGTGTTTGTTTGTGTGTGTATCGACCTGCCAGCACTTTCGTTCGGTAAGTCACATCATCTGTGTTTTTAGATATAGTTTTCCCACGTGGAATGTTTCCCTAGGAAAGCATTCCACGCGGGAAAAATATACTTAAAAACAAAGTTGATGTGACTTACCATACGAAAGTGCTGGCAGGTCGATAGAAACACAGACACATACATACACACAAAATTCTAGTTTTCGCAACCAACGGTTGCTTTGTCAGGAAAGAGGGAAGGAGAGGGAAAGATGAAAGGATGTGGGTTTTAAGGGAGAGGGTAAGGAGTCATTCCAATCCCGGGAGCGGAAAGACTTACCTTAGGGGGAAAAAGGACAGGTATACACTCGCACACACGCACATATCCATCCACACATACACACACACATATATATATATATATATATATATATATATATATATATATATATATATATATATATATATATATATATATATATATATATATATATAAAAACAAAGATGATGTGACTTACCAAATGAAAGTGCTGGCAGATCGACAGACGCACAAACTAACACAAACATACACACAAAATTCAAGCTTTCGCAACAAACTGTTGCCTCATCAGGAAAGAGGGAAGGAGAGGGAAAAGACGAAAGGATGTGGGTTTTAAGGGAGAGGGTAAGGAGTCATTCCAATCCCGGGAGCGGAAAGTCTTACCTTAAGGGGAAAAAAGGACAGGTATACCCTCGCGCACACACACACACATATCCATCCACACACATACAGACACAAGCCTATTTTTAATAAAGGCCTGTAGGAGGATGCTCTGAATAGCCGGTGTGGATGTGGGAGAGGAAAGGTTGAGGACTTTCATTAAGGATAGGAGTTGACGGGTGTGTTCATTGGCTGAGTTGATGTGTAGGTGAAGGATTAGGTGGGTGAGGGCAATGGATTGTTCAGTTTGGAACTGGTATAGGGACTGATGGAAAGAAGGGTTGCAGCCAGAGATGGGAACTTTTAAGTGTGAGGCCTTTGGGGGTTATGCCAAATGTCAGACAAGCCTGAGAAAATAAAATATGCGAGCGTAATCTGGCTAGGTTGAAGGCATGTTTGCGGAGGGAATGTAAATAAAACTTAATGGGGTCGTTGTGAGGGTGTTGTGAGGGTGACATGGTATTAGAAGGTGGAAAGTGTAACATGAGGTTGAAATGAAAATGAAAGATAAAAAAATATATGGGGAGAGATAAGGGTGAACTAGAAAGTAACTGGAGATCTGGTATGAAAAAAGGCGAAAAAGTGTTGGTTAAGTTGATCCTGTGGTGAACTTGGGTTGGTAGACAGCGATGTGCATGAAGGTTAGGTGGTTGTGTTGCCGCTAAAGCACGTTAAAGGACGGAGAAATTCGGGAAAATTTCGAAAAAGCGTGTAAATGTATTAAAAGGAGTGGTGTTGTGGTGAAAGATTACGAAAATGGGGCTAACAATTGTCAGACGAAGAAATAATGACGTTAAAACCTGTAGGGAGCGGCTAAAAATGATCAGTGATGTGCGAAAAACGGAAGTGGAAATAAAGTAAAAGTTATTAGAACTAGCCGAAATGGTTGTTTAATACGTGAAAGCAGCTGTTATTGAACTAGAAACGGTGGATTTTATAGCAGCGGTAGTGTTGAAAGCGGAAAATAAAAATTTTTTTGGTTACGGTTTGGAAGTGGTTTACGTATTATTGAGTATATATAGGCGGGATAAAATTGTATTACAGTAAAAAGGGGAAGGTGAATACAAAGTGAGACTACTGGTAAAAACAGAAAGAGAAAATAAAGAGAAAATAAGACGACAGGAAAGATTTCGAAATGCAACAGCGACAATAACAAACGTAATTGTTGGGTTCAAATTAATGATATGGTTATAATAGAGGGAAACATTCCACGTAGGAAATATATATCTAAAAACAAAGATGATGTGACTCACCAAATGAAAGTGCTGGCAGGTCGACAGACACACACACAAACAAACACAAACACACACAAAATTCAAGCTTTCGCAACAAACTGTTGCCTCATCAGGAAAGAGGGAAGGAGAGGGAAAAGATGAAAGGATGTGGGTTTTAAGGGAGAGGGTAAGGAGTCATTCCAATCCCGGGAGTGGAAAGACTTACCTTAGGGGGAAAAAAGGACGGGTATACACTCTCTCTAGCGAGCGCGCGCCCACACACACACACACACACACACACACACACACACACACACACACACACACACACACACACACAAGCTTGTGTCTGTATATGTGTGGATGGATATATGTGTGTGTGTGTGTGTGTGTGTGTGTGTGTGTGTGTGTGTGTGTGTGTGTGTATACCCGTCCTTTTTTCCCCCTAAGGTAAGTCTTTCCACTCCCGGGATTGGAATGACTCCTTACCCTCTCCCTTAAAACCCACATCCTTTCGTCTTTTCCCTCTCCTTCCCTCTTTCCTGATGAGGCAACAGTTTGTTGCGAAAGCTTGAATTTTGTGTGTATGTTTGTGTTTGTGTGTCTGTCGACGTGCCAGCACTTTCATTTGGTAAGTCACATCATCTTTGGTGTGTGTTTGTGTGTGTGTGTGTGTGTGTGTGTGTGTGTGTGTGTGTGTGTGTGTGTGGGGGGGGGGGGGGTTGACGAATGCTTTAAGGCTTATTGGCCAAAAGCTGTAATTGTGAGTCTTTTTGTTGCACCTACCTGCGACTTGGCATCTTCGCTGTATGGTGAGTAGCAAGTTTCCTTGTCATAATATTGTAACATTATAATATATATTCACCAGTTGCACTGGATGAGATATATTGAAACAGCAACATACTGTGAGAGTTTGTTGAAATACTTGTAGTTCATGGAACCAAAAGTGTTATCATTTTCAAGGTTTGAAAATGAAATATCAAGTACTGCAGTTTTATGTATTGCAATCCACGTCTGCTGACAACCTACTCCTGAGAGTCTCTACATGGTTGTTGAATGAACCTCGAAGTGAGCAAAGGTGTCGTTCTGCTTCACAGCCATGTCACCCACACCTCCAACCTTGGCTACCCAAATGGCTGTGGGGTACGAGATACCAGCACGGTTGAGGACACTACACAACCTAGTTATCCAGTACGCATCACAAGGACGCTATGAGGTGGCCGTGCCTCTCTGCAAGCAAGCTCTGGAAGACCTGGAGAAGACCAGTGGCCATGACCACCCAGATGTGGCCACTATGCTCAATATCCTGGCTCTCGTTTACAGGTAAGTCCTGAGTTGAAAACGTCTGCTGTTGATTTTGGGTGTGTACTGTGCAACCAAAGTTTATGATTAGAGTGAAAAAAATATGGTGTTGTAAGAAAACAGTGTTAATCAGATGCTATTACATCTAAAATCATACAAGATAAGTTTTTAAAAATGCTTTACATGCTGGTGTGCTTGGTGGCTGTACATGTAACAGCCAGACTGCAAATTCAGTTGTCCCTTATCTTTGTGGTCCTAATGTTAAATGACATTGGTGCCACTAGAATCGTTCTGCAGTCAGCTTCAGATGCCAGTTTTCTAAATTTTCTCATTAATGTTACTCAAAAAGAATGTTGCCTTCCCTCCGGGACACCCTTTTGCATTCCCAAAGCATCTCTGTAATACTTGTGTGTTGATCAAACCTACTTGTAATAAATGCAGCATTGCATCTCTGAATCACTCCACAGTCTTCTTTAACCCAACCTGGTTGAATCCCAAACACTCCACAGTACTCAAGAATAGGTTGCACAGGTGGATCACTTTCCTAAAATTTAAGACGTTGCTGATGTGTTACCACAGTAATTTCCCCTTTTTTCTTTTTTTTTTACACCTCAGAAATAAGGAGGAGAGGCAATAACAGAATACATTACAGTATTTATGCGTGTCTCTACTTCAGTGCCATGTGTAGCACAACAATTAAACAGTAACCGGCACTTCTGTTTGACGATACCCTCACAGTTTCAATGTAATGTGTACAAATCCATGTTTTGTCTGAATAAATCACTCAACACTTTCATTTTGATGCTTAATTTTCATGTGAAGATTTAATATAATTTTTTTTTCTTAAACTGTACAGTCTCATTATCACACTATTTGTTTATTGTGGCACATGGATAAGTTTCTCTCTGTTTCCTCACTATCTGTGAACTCCAGCTCTGAGGTAAGAGCTGTGAAGATTTCATAATTTCATTGTGTTGTTCACAATGTCACAGAAATTTAGAGCATAATAATACATTTATCCATATTGTCAATATTGTTTGTTCTTCTTCGAGACTGTTATTCGAATGCAACTCCTCTAGGTATCAAGTCACCCTTGGCGTAATTTGCACACAGGTAGTTTACTCACCTGTTATTGTTTGCCTGTTTCCTCGTCTTTCTTTTCATCATTATCACTCCTTTTTCACATTGCCAGTATATTTAATGACATTAACAGAAAGACGAGGTGGCTGCCTGCGAAATTATTTCCAGCGTTCACTTTCACCTAGCACTACACGGTAACGTACACTACTTGGAAGTATAACATGCCTGTACCTAGTCACACGACCAAGTTGATAATTACCGAGTCTACCATGGGGTTTGTCGAGCAACGGAAAGACTTGCCAATGTAGCAGTGCTTTCTGTGTAGTGTGTGCAATTATTGTAGAGTGATTATGGAGGTGAGAGTAGGGAGCAGTTCTGCCTGTACCTTGTCCTTGCTTCATGAACTGATAACTGTGAGAAGGATCAGAGATACTATGCACTTCAGTATTTCATATAATTAAGGCTTAATAGATACGTACAAGGTGATTCTGTGGTGATGACTTCAAACTTCCAGGAATGATGGAGAAGGGTGAGTGTATCAGTTTGAGGTAAGGGATGACAGGCCGTAAACGATGCAAGTCTAAAATTATTAGCGAAAATTGTTGTGATATCTTACAGTGGAGTCCATGTGCTGTCGGTGCCAAGGTTGTAAGGTAGGAGACGTTTGCAGATGGTAGTATGGACCAAAAAAAGGAAAAGTGTCTAGTAAATATAAGCTCTAAAGAGCATATTGTACGAGGTATGAGCAGTTGGTGAACTTAGATCCAGTGAAATACATCTATTCTACTGAATAGGTCCCATAGCTCTTAAGGTATGCATTTTAGTGTCCATGTTTGCTGGTCTCTCTTTATTGTTTTGTTCCATACTGCCACCTCTGAAAGTTGCCTACCTTGCAATCTTAGCAACAACACTACCGGTACATGTATTTCACTGTCGGAAGTATCTGAACGATTTTCGTGTATAACTTCAGACTTGATTGAGTCCGAACCGGGGTCCTTTACCTCAACTTAGTACATTTACCCTTCTCAATCGTTCGTGAAAGTTTGTAGCATTATCCAGTAATCGCCCATTACAGTTATAAATATTGCTGTCACAAGTTCTTTCCAATAAAAGACCGAAATTAAAAATAGTGAAGTTCAACAGAGATGCTGTGGCATTTCTTGTGGTTAAATGCTACCAATGAAGATTGGTGGTTGCTGATGGAAATGCATTTCTCTGGGCAGTTATCCACTTCCACTATTTGAAGACTTATGGTAAAGGTGTCATCAGTATAAAGTTCAGTTTGAACATCGTAGTAGACATTTCCTGCCTGAGGTGGTATTCTGTTGCCTTCCCCCTACTTTCGGACTGACTTGCAGAGTCCATTCTAGGGGAACGTAAAGTTTCATGTGGACACTGTACTACGTGACAGCTCAGCATTTTTATTTGGGCACCTCACAAAAGGTCATTGCCCTCAGCAGCACATACAGTTGCAAGTCTTATCATACAGCTGCACGTCTTCAGTGGGCTGAACACAGAATCTGGACAGTAGATGATTGGAGCCATCAAATGGGATGTTCGGAATTGCAGTTTTGCCCCCTTTCCAATGGATGTAAGTCACAGAGTACACAGATGTCTCAATGAGGCATCTGTCGGTGTTGACTGTTTGGCATAGTGGGTGAAATGTAGCAATCACATCTCCACAATTTAGTTGCCTCATGGGATCATAGTGTTGCAGTGGTAACACCAGTTCCTGTCAGATCACCAAAGTTAAGCATTGTTGGTCTCAACTAGCACTCGAATGGGAAACCACCTGCATCTGCCGAGTGCTGTTGGCAAGCGAGGGTGCATTCAACTCTTGTGAGGCCAAGTGAGGGGCTAGTCGATTGAGAAGTAGTGGCTCCGGTCATGAAATCTGTCAATCACTGGGAGAACAGTGTGCTGACCATGTGCCCCTCCATATCCACATCCAGTGATGTGTATCAGTTGAGGCTGACATATGGTTGGGTGTCTGAAACGTTGGGCCTTCTGACAAGGAAAACTCCCCCTCCCTGTAGATTTAGTGTAAGATGGCCGAATGGATAGCTCGTAAAAAACTGAACAAAGATCAAGCATGAAAACAGGAAGTAGGTGTACTGAACAACGAAAAAAAGCAAAATAGAAGCAGTGAACACTCAAAGGAAAAGAAGGGCCATAAAGAGGAGGTTGTAACAGCAACAGTGTTCTGGGTAAGTGGCCATGCTGTTTAAAAAAAAAAAAAAAAAAAAGTTATGAACTGACCATTGAAACGTTTCTCTTTCAGTAGTCTTGGGGCGGTTGTCATACCATATATTGGTTATAGAATATGAGTTACGTGGTAAGAATAAATTCACATTGCCAGTAAATGTGATGAATAGTGAGAGCAGGCGAGGTACCACATAGACATCTCACAGAAATCAAAACAAATAACCATGTTACAACAAAGGAATTTGAGTTGATACTTCCAAAATGAAATGAAACTTCAAAAACATTGAAAATCTATGTTTTGACAGAGCAGAGAGAAATTGTGATTCTGAAACTGTTGTGTTCATGTGTTGCAGCTTGCTTGGAAAGGATCGCATTCACATTTGAACAGACACCTATAGTAGGCAAGGAGACATCCTCGTTCACTCACTTACCAGCCCATAAAAATTTGTTTGTGTTGATAAGAGGTTCCTGTCATATGGTACATATACTGTCACTAATGTCGTGTACGACACACCAGACATGTTTTCCGGTGGAGGATTCGCTTGAGTTGTCGCCTCATCATGAAACGTTTGCAGTTTCCGTTCAAGTTCCTGTTCAAAATCAACTTCCTTTTGGCTGCTAATAGAGAAGTTGTGCAGAATCAACTGTCATTATAGGTCATATCTTATACCTTGCTGTTGCAAATGGATGTTACACTGAGACACACAAATTTGAATAAAGCAAACAGTGAAAAAAAGTAACAAGGGAGGTTTGGACACGGCTTGCGCGCTTGATAGTCCAACACCTTAACCACTTAATGACGATGCCATTTCTCTGCCCAGTTGCTCTATATTCCACTACTTCTTCTTGAACTGTTCACTGTTTGTATTTTGCCTTTTTTCAAAGCCCAATACACCTTCTTCCTATTTTTGTGCTTGATTTGTGTTCAGTTTTTGACAGGCTGTTTACTGAGCCCTCTTACCACAATGGGGAGTTTCCCTTGTGAGTACTGTTCGGTCAGTTAGTTTTTATGGTATCTAACCATCAGTGAGAGGCTTGAGCAGGGTTTGCTACACCACAAGAAACTTGGACCATTTTTTCTTCGCCAGATTAAGGCAGTTACCAAGTTTCGAGGCAGTGTTACACGGTATTGGTGTTATGTTGCCTAGGTGACTAGTTTTTTGTCCAATGTGCTTATATACAAATAATTTTCTGCCAAGTGTTTTGCTACTAGTATGAGTTATTTTTTATGTAACTTCTTAATTGTATTCATTCCATGATGCAGATGCAGATAATTTTATTTCCTACATATTTGGTCATCTTTGAAGTTCATGACTGTTTCATCATAATTGTCTCTGTCATAATTTTGTTGCCAGTTAATTCATTTATATTTGTTTTAGGGACCAGAACAAGTACAAGGAAGCAGCAAACTTGTTGAACGATGCCCTTAACATCAGAGAGATGACCCTGGGAGAGAACCATCCAGCGGTAAGATATTGTTGGTTTCTTTATTGTTATATAAAATGGAAAGGTTCTTGTGTAGAATCTTTTCACTTGCATTTACAGTCATGAATTTTAAATAGATTGTCAGCTTGAGGAACTCTAAAGATATTTATTCCTTGTATGGTATGTTCTCTGAATTTGAGCTGTGCTGTGAAACCTTGTGGTGGAATATTGCTATGGAAGTGAACTGCAAGAAACCTGTTAGCAAACAATTTAACTAACTTGCATAAATTTTTTGTTGTCTGTCTGCAGACAATGACTGAAAATACTGCTTCATGACTGTTTAAATTATTCACCTAATATTCAAGAAGTTGTAAATACCAAATTAAAAAAAAAAAAAAAGACTAAGAACTATCATGCCAACTAGTTACTACTCCACTGAATCTGCTTGCCAGGAAGACATAACCTCACCAGCACCTTGCAATTACTTCAATTTACTGAGAACAAAACTTTTCTCTGATTTATATTTTAGTTATTTTATACGGTGTAATCTGATAACACTTTCAATATATCATTATTTCATTGAGAAATTTAACTTCTCCATCTGCAAAATTCTCCTGCTGTACAGTCCCAAATGCCTTGTTCCCATAAGACACTTTGAAACTAATTGTTACATTCCATCAAAGATTTTTCATTGAGAAATTTTATATTGAGCAGTGGACTTGACCCTTAATGTAAATGATGGTTACACCTGCAAACCAACTGTAGGCAGCCAAGTAGAAATCAATGTTGTTCTTACAAACTGCTGTTCTGCTTGGGTCTGTTGTCTTCTGCTAATTGTTTCATGGCACAGCAAGAACCCTTCTCAAAGGTGGTGGACCATTACAGTGCATTCTGGAATCCTGAAACATAACAAATAAACCTTTTAATTCATGGACATAAAAATTAATGACCATGTCTTGGAATTTTACTTAATCATTTAGAAAAGGTGTACTTAAATTTGGGCGTCTTTTAGCTGCTCTGTAAATAAGAATAAGTCATTTCGTAACACACTGGAGGACAACTGTGTCCATAAGTTTTTCTCAATATGCAAGCAAGGAGTCAAAAGTGAATTACCAACTGATAATTTTCTTTGTAATGAATGGTTATATACAAATTCTGTAATTTCATTTGCATATCCAGCAAAATATGAGAAAGTGGTTTTTGATTCCATGTGTACTTGTTGTTTTCTAAATAATTATATATGTGTCAATATAATGGAAGGAAACATTCCACGTGGGAAAAATTATATATAAAAACAAAGATGAGGTGACTTACCGAACAAAAGCGCTGGCAGGTCGATAGACACACAAACAAACACAAACATACACACAAAATTCAAGCTTTCGCAACAAACTGTTGCCTCATCAGGAAAGAGGGAAGGAGAGGGGAAGACGAAAGGAAGTGGGTTTTAAGGGAGAGGGTAAGGAGTCATTCCAATCCCGGGAGCGGAAAGACTTACCTTAGGGGGAAAAAAGGACAGGTATACACACGCACATATCCATCCACACATACAGACACAAGCAGACATATGTCTGCTTGTGTCTGTATGTGTGGATGGATATGTGCGTGTGTGCGAGTGTATACCTGTCCTTTTTTCCCCCTAAGGTAAGTCTTTCCGCTCCCGGGATTGGAATGACTCCTTACCCTCTCCCTTAAAACCCACTTCCTTTCGTCTTCCCCTCTCCTTCCCTCTTTCCTGATGAGGCAACAGTTTGTTGCGAAAGCTTGAATTTTGTGTGTATGTTTGTGTTTGTTTGTGTGTCTATCGACCTGCCAGCGCTTTTGTTCGGTAAGTCACCTCATCTTTGTTTTTAATTATATATGTGTTAAGTTACGTCACTTCTTGTAATGAATTGCTCTCTTCATGCAGGTTGCAGCAACATTGAATAATTTAGCTGTTCTTTATGGCAAGAGGGGTAAGTACCGAGAAGCTGAACCCCTGTGCAAAAGAGCCCTCGAGATCAGAGAGAAAGTACTTGGCCGCGAGCATCCAGATGTGGCTAAGCAGCTCAACAATCTAGCTCTGCTGTGTCAGAATCAGGTGGGTAAACTAATTTCAGTTGTCTGTCCAATCAGTTAACATAGATGGTATGTGAGGGTCTCTATACTAAATACTTACTATGTAAATCCTCTCTAACTATAGGTTTTAATTTTAAAAAAAAATTAATTTTTCATGTAACATGTAAATACAAAGAAAAGTTCAGTGTTTGGCATGTTTCCATCTTACAGACTAATGCTTGACTGCACAGTAGTCTGATTAGGTCCTTTGTCCATTGGAGCAACTTTATTTCAGTTGCATCAAATTAGTTTAGTTTCCTTTGCATAATTCCAGTTGTGTTGATGGCAAGGATTTGCAAGCAGTTTTGTAAACAGTCGGAGGTTGCTAAAATTTTCTTCCACCATTTCTGTATGGCTTCTTGCACCTTCATTAGTAAAGATGGCAAATAATACAGTTATCAAGAGTGGACCAGAATTGTGCATTCACTCAAACATGAATCTTTCATTCCGCTTTGGACTGTGTGCCGTTTTGGAATTTCACGGCAGATTAAAATTGTGTGACGGAGCCAGAGTTAATAGTATGTTACCGCTCTAAAGCTGCCCAGGTTGGCTGTAGGTGATGTGATTCTGAAGCAAAAACAGGAAGGAGCAACATCTGCTAAACAGAGACCAGGCAATGCCCGTGTACTGTCTGGCATGGACCACTGAGCATTGCGAGCTGCCGGCAAAAAAGCACATGAAATTGGCAGAAAGAATAGTGCATGAGTTTGGAAGTGCTTCGAGCAGTCCAGCTGGCACAGTGACTGAGTTTAAAAGAAGGGTACAATGGTTGAGCAATTCTTCATAGCCATATGTTTCTGTAGGCAATGCTAAGCATTGCTCTAAGTGGTATAGAGAAGTCACTGGACAGTGGATGACTGGAAATAATTTTATTAACACTGTGCCCCAAAGCAATCCAATGGAATGGTTTGGGTGTGGTGAATTTGAGGAGAATGTTACCTGCAGCGGTGTTTAGTGCGAACAGTGAGGTAAGGAGGACTGGAATATCTCCTTTGCTCCAGACCCTAATATCTGACATTGTTACTTTCTTTGGTTCCAGCTCTTGAGGAAGAATTTGCTGTCATACTTGCAGACCTCAGTGTGTCCCAGGCAGAGTTAAAGTTGCCATAAAGATGAAGGCTGGACACATGCAGTACTAATGTCCCTAGGTGTCGAGAAACTGTTAAGTTTGTGACCTTATTCTAAAACAGGTAGCATAGAGGATAATAAATCCAGCAATCTTAATTATCAATAAGAAGCATGTAACTTTCCAGTAAACCAAAGAGAATTTCTTATGCAAACGTGATATAGTGAGGAGGAAGGTCCATCAAATCACAAAACATTTTAGCAGCCTTTTTTCCTTTTCATATTGCATGCATTGCATAAACTAACTTCAAATTCACATCATACGAATTATGCACAATGTTCGAAGTCATTTTTGAGGTAGATTTGTTGCAGGATCTACACAGTACAACTGATTTTGATGCTAAACCCTTCCTGCTACTTTGATGTTCAGTTATTTCCAGGCAACCTACACCATCACATTGTTTACATTTTGCCACATCCTTTATCAGAGAAGATAAGATGCCCACATCAACAACAACAACAAATCCACTACAAACAGCATCATTGTTAACACAAAAATTAGAATCACCAGGAGGTGTGCCATGTGGGAGTTTCTTCCCTAAAGAACTGATACATAGGCTACTTTCAACAGTGTGGCTAGCTTTTTTTGTGAACTGATTACCACAGAATTTCCTTTTGTTGAATTTCTTGACATGTGGCATACTTCATATTTATTGCACACTGAAGGATATGTACTTCCACACATATATGTAGCACATGGGCAACAAACATTTAGTAACATGTGAACAAACTGCTTCAGTGAAACAAAAGTAAATACTAGCAAAGATAACCATTTACAGACACTAGAAACCTGCACTGTTACAAACGTACACGATGTATCAGACATATAATCGCTGGAAACAGAAAGTTCGCAGTTATTTTCGAAATAATACTGGTTTCTGTAACAGAAATAAAGGGGGCATGGCAGCATACATGACTGTAACTTCAAAATTTGGCGTATATAGGTCATTTTTCATTTGAAACCCTGTAATGTATATATTAGTGTAATCAGGAAAGACTGTAGAATTTAATAAAGTCATAAATAGATTTTTCTACCATTTATAAGTACTCTGTATCCTTAAAAGGTGACTGGGTTTATACCGTTTGTTTCCCTTCTACTATCTTTCTCCTTCTGAAACATTGTCACTAGACATTTAAGGCAACACCTTTGTAGATGTAACCATACTTGTGTCTCTTGCCATCTTTGCCATTTGGTTGTGGTTGCTGCAATTCTGCAGTTCATTTCACTATTAACACATGTAATTTGGATGTTCTGGGTCTCTGTCTCCAGATGTTTTTATTAGTATTTTTCCATTGTAGGCTTTTGTTATAAAGGTGTTATGTCAAATTAAGTGTCCAGCTAACTTAGTTTTTTATGTAATGTGTCAATTAATGTCCTTTTCTGTTTAATTTTTTCAATATTTGTTAAATAGATTTTCTTTGTCCAAGATGGTTTTTGTGGCTGTTCCCAATACCCACATACTTAGACCACCTAATTCTTTTTTCTGGTCCTCAAGAGTCTGCCCTTACACATCTAGCTTAAAATGCTCCAAATATCTTGATGAATTTCTTTCTTGCATTGTATTAAGATGCATGATTGTTAATAAATTACTCTTATTTCGTAGGGCTTTTCTAGTCATTGCAATACCTTCCAAGTACAAAGATTCATTACATGCATTAGTATTGTATTTTCTGTCTTAATGGTTCTGCTTAACTTGGTTGTTGATTTATCTATCACCATTATTTTAGTTCCTGTTGTGTCTTTGTGTGGTGTTGTCAAAGGCATCACATTATTTTTGACGTACAGTTCGTGTTCTTTACAAAATTTAAGACTATTATATCAGTAGCAAATAGATACTCAAATAGAATACTATGTATATTTGTTTGCCATTAATTATGATCCCTTTGATGTCACTTCCCATGATTTGTATTGCACTGCTGTAAATAGTGGAGGGAGTGGACAGCCGTATTGGACACATTCTTAGTGCCAGTGATATCTTTGGTTTCTTATTTTGTACAGACTGAGGGTCAGTCTTTTATCTGTATTCCAATTATCGCCCTTAAGTTTATTCCAATAATATTACATTATCCAAACAAATCTTCTGGTCTATTCTGTTGAAATCTTGCTGTAGGTTGATGAATGTAGCATATGCTTCCCTGTTCACCTTAATTCTTCTAAGATAGTTTGTAGAACACCATAACTTCCCTCTATTGACACAGTTGTCTTAAGGGTTCAAGAGCTATTAATTTTCTGCATTTTAATTTTGTATTGTCAGCTATATATATATATATATATATATATATATATATATATATATATATATATATAGCTTCTCTTCTAGTAACGTGCTGGCTCCAAACTACCTGTAAGTTGACTATATGCAAGATTGTTAAATTGTTACCGGAAGGTTCGAACAACAAATAAGTCTTACGGAGTTGCTTCGGGAACTCAAATGAGAGCTACTAGAGGAAAGATGACATTCTTTTTGAGGGAACACAATTGAGAAAATTTAAAGAACTGCCATGTGAAGCAGACTGCTCAATGATCCTACTGCCACCAACATACATTGCACATAAGGACGACAAAGTTATGAGAAATTAGGGCTCGTATGGAGGCATAGACAGTTATTTTTCCCTCACACTATTTGTGAGTGGAACAGGAAAGGAAATAACTAGCAATGGTACAGGGTACCCTCTGCCGTGCAGCATACAGTGGCTTGTGGAGTATCGATGTAGATGTAGGTGAAGGAAGCAAATATATGTTAAGTCAGTTCATGTCTAAACACCGTAAGATATCGTTCATAATCAAAATAATTTTAATGCATTGTTAACTGTAATACTGCATAATGTAAACACTATACTTTCGTCTTATTTCAACAAAACTTTTTTTACCTCACAGGGCAAGTATGAAGAGGTGGAACGGTATTACCAGAGAGCTCTGGAGATATACGAAGCCAAGTTGGGTCCTGATGACCCAAATGTTGCGAAGACAAAGAATAATCTGGCATCATGTTACCTGAAACAAGGCAAATACAAGGAAGCTGAGATTTTGTACAAACAAGTGTTGACTCGTGCCCACGAGCGTGAGTTTGGGGCCATTGATGGTAAGTGGATGGGTGGCTGGTATTGGACTTCATGATAAAGCCAAGCCAGGTGTTGTTTCTGCATTTGTGAGGTGTGTGTTTATGTATGCATCTTGATACAAGTAATTCGTAGAATTTAAAGGACACTCCTACCTATTTGACACTAATAACTTCATGTGCCTGGTGTGCAGTGAGAATTTAGAGCCGGCCGCGGTGGTCTCGCGGTTCTAGGCGCGCAGTCCGGAACCGTGCGACTGCTACGGTCGCAGGTTCGAATCCTGCCTCGGGCATGGATGTGTGTGATGTCCTTAGGTTAGTTAGGTTTAAGTAGTTCTAAGTTCTAGGGGACTGATAACCACAGCAGTTGAGTCCCATAGTGCTCAGAGCCATTTGAACCATTTTGAGAATTTAGATACTAAAATTGCTGTGACCATTTTTATTCGTGAGTGGGGTTTGACGATTGTGAGAGGGTCGATTTGCTCTGTTTTGGACAGGTAACTAAAATGTATCATGTGGGTATGACCTCACAGGTCACATACGTCAGGAATGAATAATGTCTGATGAAGTCACTCCAGGAAAACTGTAGTCAGATTTAGGAGACGAGTGGAAAGCCTGCAGAATAGTATTTCTGTACATAAGAATGTAAGAGTAGAGGCCAAGGTGAGGCCAGGGTGAGGCTTTGTGAGAAATCAGTGCGGAAATTCTCAAAGTGCCCAGTCTAAGAAATGACTGTTAATAGGTGTCAATGACGTACTCAAAATGATTGTGTTTGACAGAGGGATCGGAACATCATTGAATTGTATCATAGTAATTAAGAGGCAGACTAGGTGTGAAGTACTTTTAAGCAAACACACAAATTTTCACTTTGTTTTAAAATGTAATGAGGAAATGAAGGTGTGAAGCCATGTTATTGAGAAAGTGGCTTTTGTCATTAGTCAGGCAGTGGCCAAGTTTATTTTGGATTCAACATCTGCCTATCAGCTAGGAGGGAGTTGTAGTTGAGGGGTGCTCTGTGTTATTGCAGTTCAAATCTGACTGAAACTTTTCTAGGAAAAAGGTATGTGTGCGGTACGGAGTAGTCTGTTGAAAAGTGTAACCGAATGACTTAACAGCGGCAATGCTGAGGGTTGAATTTCCATACAGGTGATGACGTAGCTCTGAATATTCTAAAATAATTGAAGAGTGAAGTTCTCTTCCTTAGCGTAATTGACATTTATGGCAATTGCCTTATAATATGACTTGACTAGAAATATTTAAAGTTCACGGTAGGCACACATTCCATTAGGAAGTACGCACGTGTGGGGGTCTGCACAAACAGGAGGTTCTCGCTGCAGCTTTCTTTCCCAGCTAGGAATAGTTTTCATGGAAGCTGCTCCACTCATCATTTGGTGACTTAAAGTGAATTCTACAGGCTTTCATTTGTGTAGTAAAAAAAACATGTAGTTGACACGTGAGATGATTAAGGGGTAGTGAAACTGGTAGGTAGGAAAATACCAACAAAAATGAAGAAAAGGAGAAGATACCATGTCCAAATATTTTTGTTTTGTTTTTCATAGTATTCATATGAAGGGAGAAAATATGGGTTACCTAAGTTATTTCCTGCTAAGGGAAATCACAGAAATACTGTTAATTATGTGGCACTTTGTGTAGCAGAGAATGTAAATTTTTAGTGACTTAAATAGTCTTCATACATAATTGAATGTATATGTTTAATCAGCTTGTTACACAGAAGAAAATATGATAGGTACCTGGATTACATAACTGTCACTTGTATGCAAGTGGGAGAATCATTGGTAATATACAACAGAAGATATAACACACAGTACAGACAATCCATTGAGTAGTAGATAAGCACATGTTCACTAATACTTTGCACAAAACTTCCTATATGAAACTTAACTGCTTTTGATTAACTTTTCACTTTCAATTTTGATTTTTCTTTTTTGTTTCCCTCTAATATAATGATTTTAATCAACCTGTTTGTTCCTATGAGTGATTTCTGTCTACTGTAAGTATTTTGTTGCTTGGTTTCAAACTTTATTAAGTGAATGAGTATTAATCACCTTTCATAGATGTGTATTATAAAGTTGCCAGCAGCAAAAGTTAATACATTATAACCTTTTTATACTTTGGATGTTAGATTTTGTATTTTGATACAAAAGGTGAATTGGAAAATAAGAACACAAATCTGATATATTTTAGTAGATTCATTTTGGGTGTACCTCGACTGACTGACCTGAAGATAAATGTACCATAATGTAAGAGTCCGGCCCCGGTAGCTGAGTGGTCAGCGTGACGGAATGTCAATCCTAAGGTCCCGGGTTCGATTCCCGGCTGGGTCGGAGATTTTCTCCGCTCAGGGACTGGGTGTTGTGTTGTCCTAATCATCATCATTTCACCCCCATCGACGCGCAGGTCACCGAAGTGGCGTCAAATTGAAAGACCTGCACCAGGCGAACGGTCTACCCGACGGGGGGCCTTAGCCACACGACATTTCATTTCATAATGTAAGACATGATATTACAATAGATGCTCCTGCTGCCATTTTGTCATGGTTGCATATTGCTTGAAATCCAGTTCTGGTGTTGAACCAAATATCTTAGATCATCAGTTGTGTACACCAAAAAGAAAAGACACTGTACGCACTTGAGGTGTGGCAAGGGCTATTTGGAGCGTTTGCTAATGATGACCCATCAGATTTTAGAGAAGTTACAGTGCTACCTTAAAAAAAAAAAAATGCTTTTCAGGACAAGGTGTAACCTCTACCCCCCCCCCCCCCCCCCCCCCCCCCCCGTGTCACCCCCCCCCCCCAGGCGACTTGTGTTATAGATTGTGCATTGTTTATTGAGTCTTATTTTTAGCACTGAGCATGAATTGGTTTGGAATTGTTTCTCATCATATTGAAAATAGGTGACATAATTGTGAGTGTGTAAACTTAAGTGTTACAGAGTTCTCCTTTCTACATTTTGCGAAGACCCTCAGTACTTGTTCATTACCCAATGCCATGCATTGTCCTGTAGACTTTCACTCGGTAACTTTATTTGATAGGTATTAAACTGGCGGTTTGTAGACCATCCTTCTCTGCACCACCAGTTCTAAATACCAAGATGTTTCAGTCGTATTTGTGGACAGATGTAGGTCTCTCTTCTCTGCCTTGGGTTGTGACAGCCTTCTGGTGCGTGTTGGCCAGCTCCTAATACGGCCAAGGTACTGTACTGGTATGCAGTGCCAAATGAAATGTGATGACTGACAAATTTTGTTCATTTCCTAAGCAGAGGCCTGACCCAAAATTAAGGAACAATTGCAGCAAAGGCAAAGTTTCTGCTATCTCTGCCTTGTGGTAGAGTATGTATGTGAGGCAGCACCACTCTGACATTTTGCGCAAGTGCCTCACGTTGGTATTGAGTGACCTACTTCATCAGATACAAATAGCAGTTGAGTAGATTTCACTTGCATGCCAACTACTGTGTACATTATATGACAAATATTTGCACACTGTGCCATCTTTTTGCACGTTTATTCCACGTAGAAGGCATTGATCAAGGCTTGGGTCATCACCATCATGTTTACCCAGATGCATTGCCTATTGTTGAATGTCATCATTCGTGATGTTGGCATCTGTACTCGTCTCAAGGTGCTGGTCATCATCAGTGCTGGGCTCATGGCAGCTGTCTCTCATTTATAATGTGTAGTTTAGGCTTACCCAATTTTTAACGACCTTATGAAACCCCTCATAAGCAGCAGTCAAGAGAGCTAATATGCATTTTTTTACTCTCAAGTCTGCCTCGCTCATCAGTAATAAAGTAACCGTTTCCACTGACCATCAGCTGATGGTGGCACATTTAGGTTGTGTATTACAGGCGTCTTTAGTGTTGACATTTACTCGAAGCTCTAAAACAACTATGCACAAGCTAATTAATCGGGCTCACGTGGTTTATTTAATGGTCTGAAATGTTCATTGTTGTTAAGACTCAGTGCTTCAGAAGAAATTTTGTTCACGAAGTTCAGACTCTGGATTAACAGACAGCAAAAGTAGTGTTTCTCCTTCGTAAGTTCTTCAATCTTTAATGCCTCCATTGTGACTTGGCAGCAGTACAGCACACGTAACATGATCTGATGCAGCTAACATGCAGTGAGTTAGACAGCATCGACTTTCCCAGTACGATCTGCAGCTGACAGTGAACTGGTCTCGCGGAACCGATGCAGCTGACTGAATACGTATAGCCCTTTACAGTGATTTTCAGTTCTGTAGGCAGGAGGTGTTAATAGGTAAGAGATGGTCAAATGAAAATGTGACAGATGAAGAAAAGAAAGTGAGTAAACTGTGTGTTATTTCAAAAGTAATCCCCATAACCATTAATACATTTATCTGACTGAAAGACGAGATGGTCAGTGCCTTGACAGAAAAAGGTTTGCAGTTGCCTAAGGAATGATCATTGCACACCCCTCCTCCTTCCAAAGCAAATAGATGGCTACGAATGTCTTTCTTCAGAGCTCCAACAATATGGAAATTGCATGGAGAGAGGATTGGAATCATATGGGTGATTCGTAAGGCCTCCTCTGTATAAACTTGTGCAGCGTACGAAGCAGCCTTGGGCAGCATATGGGCTGGCATTTTGTTGGCAGGTTATTTAGACTAGGCTGCAGAAGTTTTGCGGGGGAGCCCTTCCGTGAACTCCGTGTAGTCCAATCTCTCGCATGCGATTTCCGTATTTTTAGAGCCCCAAAGAATGACTTTAGTGACCGTCAATTTGCTTTGGATTAAAAATTGAATGTGTTTAAAATTGTGGTACTGTAAGCAACTGCAAATGTTTTTCCATGAGGGCATTGACAGTTTCCTCTCACAATGGAATAAATGTATTAACATTTTTGGTGATCACTTTCAAAATAATTAACCATTCACTTCCTTTTTTTTCCCTTGTGTCTTGCCTTCATTTGACTCACGTTATACCTTGACAAATGCAGTGATCCTTAATCTGGATATCACAATGACCGACACGCATTTAAACTTAAAGCAATTGATTAAAAAACTAAACAATACAGGCCTCTATGTTATTCTAGAAAACTAAATTACAATATGTAATACGAGGGTAACACCAAAAGTAAGGTCTCCTATTTTTTTTTATAAGTACATAGACCTGTTCATTTCTACACTGGTTTACATCAGTTTACAGCTTGAACGTTTAGCTATTTTTCGACATAATCACCATTTCTGTCACATTTTTGTAGACGCTGTGGCAGTTTTTGTATGCCCATGTCACACCACCTTGCCGCCATGCTGTTCAGGAAGTTATGAACCTCTTCTTTCACCTCGTTGTCGGAGCTGAATCGCTTTCTGGCCAAATGTAAAGTGGTATGCCCAGGTTTTGTCACCTGTGACAATTGAGTCCAGAAAGTTGTCCTGTTCGGCTGCAAGGCGGTGAAGAAATGCGCAGGAAGCATAAACTGGTTGCCGCATGTAGTCCTCAGTCAGCATGTGTGGCACCCACCTTGTACACACCTTCTGGTAGTTCAATGTCTATGTTAAAAGTCTGTGGGCGGTGCTTCGGGGAAACCTCAGGAACCAACGTGCAGAGATGATCCAGGGTGACCCGCTGATCTTCACGCATGCTTTGCTCAACCTTCAACACTGTGTCCTCAGAAATTGACAGTTTTCCGCTCCTTTTTCATCATGAATTTCCGTCCGACCAGCTGCAAACTCTCTCCACCAATTTACGAACATTTGTGACATCCACGCACGACTCACCATACACTTCCGTCAATTGGTGATGGATTTCAATCTGTGCAGTGCCTTTTGCGGACAAAAACTAAATAACTGCACGCAATTCGCACTTGGTGGTTAACATCCAATGGAAGCTCCATTCTCAACGGGTGCCAAGCCAAGACTGACTGCCTCAGTGAGGCGTGCGCATGTTTACATACATCGCGTGAAGCACTATTCACAACAGTGTGACCAAATGCCACACAAATAGAGTTCTGTACTTATAAAAAAATAAGAGATGTTACTTTTGGGATTACCCTCGTATTTTTTCAAACTACAGAAGTGGAATAATAGCGTATTCATTAATGATGTTTTGTTTACGTTTGTTAGATATCTTCAATGTGTTAGGTACAGTACATTACATTTGTCCAACATTTTAAAGAGGAAAAATAGGAGAAAGTGTAGGCCTTCGTGTAATTATTTTATAGAGTACTGTCTTTTCGTTTTGCCACTTTGTATTAGTTTTTGTAATATGATTATTGGAACAAGGTTGTCATTCATGAGCACTTACAGTAAGTTTTAAACTTGCCCAACACTTTATCTCATTCATTATCCAAGACAGTGTTAGACATTATTGAACAATTTACATTGTTGCTGCCTATTTAACTTAGTAAAAATTTTTGCATTTCACTGGCATATCATTGCTGTGCGTATTACATAAAGATAAGAGAAATTCCTCTTTAGTCCTCCTCTGCAAATACTGTGTTGTAAATACTGTGTATCTGCTACTTTTTGAAGTGCTAATTGTATGGCAAGCCAAAATTTATAGATACAACATTTGTATAAGAAAAGCAAAAAACTGTTTGTGTGACTCTTGGCTATAATGACCAAAAGCAATTGCTCCCCTTTGGCACGTTTATAACCAGTCTTGACAGTACTTATTATATAAATATTTGAAATCCAAATGACTTGACACAGTTGCTGTAAGTTCTGGTTTTGCTGTGACTATAATGTTAACTGTGAAATAACAAGAAAATTTTATTCTCCCATTCATTTTCACCTTGGGTGTTAGTTGGTTTTTCGTTCATTATAGCATTATAAGCTAAACAACTTTAAATACGGAGTTATTCATGTGAACAAAAACTTTTGTGATTTTGTGTTGTACGCATTGTTCGCTTCATGCAGCCTAGACTGCTGGAAGGCTAGTAATGTGGTTGTTATTTTTCTTCTGTTCATGCTGTAACAGCAATACACTACCATATTAGTTGCCTAAAATACATTTACACCAGTAGCTACGTTGTTTGAAAATCTTTCAATGTGTTAATTCATACACTTGGCAGTGTTTCAAATTTCAGCCCTAATGTAATTTGTCCCATTTGTAGCTGTAACTCTTACTTCCACACCCTGTTCATGTGAGTGCCCAAATATCTGTTCATTTCCACATGTTGTGTTCCAGAAAGGTCTTCTGTTCACAACTTCTGCTAAAAAGCAACTTACTACAATGCTTGTCGGGCACTGTAATTTTGCAAATACTTTGTGTAGCATTGCTTATAAATTTTATAGTGTTTGTCTTACACTGA